>NC_072732.1:144780528-144917752 GCF_026930045.1 Uloborus diversus
TCATTGTCCATTCTCTCATTTTAAATTACAAACAAATTGGCCCGATTTGCTTTTCCGCCTGCAATTGAGCTGAACAAAATACAAAGAAAAAGTACTAATTATACACAATGAACAGTTCTTTTCAAAAAACAAATAAGTAAGAAAAAATATATTTAAAAATATCAAGTGAAATTGCTTTTGGAGTAATCTTCCTTGATGATTCTTTAAGCTACCGTAATGGGAATTCCCTGTAATTTACAGAGGCATTGGTGAATAGAATTACTGTTTATAGGCAATTTATTTCTTGTGATTGCTCATTTTATGTATATAAATGTATCGTCAGAAATTCAAATGCAGAAAAAAAAAGTCTACTTATACCTGTGAATAATAGGAAAATAAAATGAACCATCACATAAAACTGAAATTGAAAACTGGAAGACATAAAAGTCAAGTGACAGTAATCGTAATTTGCGTTTGTAATATCATGTCCCCTTTTCTCCTCAGACGGATTTTAAAAGTTGTCATAATTGATCAAAACACAAAAAATTTCAAGGGCGTATATAAGGGAGGGGCTGAGGGAGCCCGGGCCTCCTCCAAAATCTGGAAAAAAATTAACTAAAGGTAGTTATTTTTTGGTTTCAGTTTGCTCACAAATAATTTCCTAACTTTAGGCTGCAAAATAATAATAATAATAAAATAAGTGAATAAATAAATAAATAAATAATGAAAAAATAATGATAGTGCTAATAATAATTATAACTCGTTAGACGAGGGATTTCTGAACTGGGTGCAGCAGAAAGAGGTGAGGGATACCACGAAGTGCCCATAGCAACAATAATATGTATATAAAAACTAGACTTGGATGCCATGAGAAAATTCTAATTCTTCAAAAGGTGCTGCGAATTGTTAAAGTTTGGGAACCCTGCGTTGGAAGGCACCAGGTAATGCTGTGGTGTTCAGAAGGGGTCAGGGGCTCCGTACCCCTTACTCAAGAAAAGAACGTGTCTTGGGAAAGCGAAATAATTTTACAAAAAGAAAAGCAAATAATGTTGGGGGGAAAAACTCGATTCTTTCAAAAAGAAATCTTGAAATCAAAAATATTTAACAGATGTAGTTTATTACTTAGCAAATTAAGTTCTCCTCTCTTTCTAGCCCCTCCCCCCCCCTTTTTTTTTTCTTAGTCAGTCTGAAAAGAAGGGCCTTCAAAACGCTTCCCTCCTTAACTCTCGTCCCCTGCAAGAAATTTAAAATAAGTTTTAGTTGTTTGATTGGAGTAATAATGGAAATTGATGTCCGAAAAACGCATTTATTTAGGCACTTTTCGACCATCAATTTCAAAACATTTCTAGAGGAAGGTCTCCGAACCAACATCCCTTCACTAAGATTACTATAAATAAAAAATAAACGCCTCCAAAAAAAACACCCAGGAACTAAAAAGCAAAAAATAATTGGTCACATTTGCATACGATTTCCTAACCAAACCTATAGATTTGGGCAATGATATCTTGAAACTATAAATCAAATTTATTTTACAATTCCAGTACAAAAATCAATTAAAGTAAACACCCAATTATAAAATAAACACTGATTTTAAATAATGTACGACAAATTATTTTAATACCTAACTAATTATATACGATCTCTTAATTTTTAATCACATTAGAAGTCGATGCCTCCTATCCTATAAACTACTACCTAAACTAAATGACAACCCACCGAATCCTGAGCCAAACACTAATAATACTAACACGAAAGTAATCTTTAAAACCAAACCTAGTTAGTTTCAATAGGTAATAGTGTATAGGATTTCAATTTTGAAAAATTTCGGAGGAAGATCCCTAACCATTCCTTAGTTCTAAACGTCTTCAAAGATAACCTGAAATTGAATTTTACCTTTCAGGGGAGGACTTTCTCTTTCTCTTCAAAAATTGCCTACTGTTAGGAAAACATCTGAATTGCATATGAAAAGAACCATAAAATAAAAAAAATTCAAAAGTTGCTGACTATTCATCAGGTAATCACGCTAACGTTACCAAAATCGCTAACGTTTCCAAATGGACGTGTCACAATCACGTTTTTAAGACTTTAATTACGAAAAATTTTGAACGAGGCTCCGACTGCTCCCGAATAAAATCTGAAAATGAAAAACTTACAATTTCGAAAAGTGGAGAGGATTTAAATCCCTCCACCTAGTATCACTGAATATCTCTTTAAAACTTTGTTTTTTAGGACTTCAATTTCAAACCAGTTTAGGGGGGGAGCCCTAGAACCGCCTTGTACAACCCCCATAACATCATCGAAGTTAATCGAAGAAAATAATTAAAATTGAAGTTAAACTGCGTTTTTAACTCCTCAATTTCGAAAAATTGAGCAGAGGGGGATGGATTTCGCGCTCTCTCTCTTCTTTTTTTTTAAATCAATCAGGCTGACAATTTAGAGAAGCCTTGTTCTTTTCATTACCCTAACGTCAACAAATAGTCTATAATGGCATTTTTAAGATTTCAATTTCTAAAAATTTTCGCTGAAAGCCCTCCGAATTTTTCTTCTCTGTAGCATCACCAGAGATCGTCTAAAACTGCGTTTTTAGGTCTACAATTTCAAAAAAAATTTCGGGGGAAGACCTTCAAACCCTCCCCCCCCCCCGTTGGAAGAGAGAGTTTTTTAAGAGTGCCCTCCTAAAACATTTTTTTCAGTTGCGCCACTGGGTAACAGTATGAAGTAATTGCCCCATCTCGAAAAAAAAAAGAGAAGATTAAGGGACTGTTGCCACTCCCCCCAAGAAAAATGGAAATTTCTAAAAAAAAGGGGGGGGGGGCAGCTGATCCTGGTTTTGGGCCTCATCCAAAATAAAAACATATATACGCCACTGAACAATTTGATTCCGAAATTCCTAAAACCACCATTCTCACGCATTTTTCTTTTATAATTGGTGCTTTTATCGAATTTTTAAGGAGATCATTGAAGATTTAAAATTACGCGTTATTGGAAAATTTCATTCTTAAGTTCACAATAGGGTGTTTATTAAGAATTACAAATTGCAAAATTTACAGTTCATTCTATTATTATTGACATGGGAACCTTATTCACATAAAAGCATATGGGCAACAATTGCGAACTCGTACAAGAAATCAATAAAAATTGTTTAAATATTTTTTAACACATTGATAGAGATAGGAGCATCAATTACATTTATTCACAATAAGTATAATCAATATTTTTTTTTTCACTTTCAATATTTTTTCAGGTTTGCGGATATACTAAAATGTTCCTATATGCGTCATCTGTTCAAACAGATATGTTTTTTATTGATGCCAAGGACTAAAACACATCGTCAGTACTTTTTCTGAAGTTATTCTGCAATACAATATATTTTACTCGTGAACAATAATATTCTCCTTATATTGAAAACCAGCGGTACCCGTACGGCTTTGCATATGGTTATTTGGTTCGCCTGTATATTTATCATCTGTTAGGCATACATTAATATTGCTTTGCAGGATTTTTACATATTTCCGGCAAATTGAAAATATTTCTTCTGCGACCACCAGTTATTTACCCTATTACAGCAGGTTCATTCCATTCGAAATGAGCAAAATTCGCAAAAAAGTGGTGGCCGCGTGGTAACAGATTTTTATGAAATTTGGTATACACGTTCCTTTTATGCCTATATAAAAATATCTAAAATATTTCTGCTTAAAATTTTTTATTTGAATAGTTACATGCGATTGAAAATTGGTCAAATTGAACAGCATTCTCATAAATGCTAAATGTTGCATTTTTGAAGGCTTGTATCTTATTAACTATTTAATGAAAACATAAAAGTTATATGTTGTTGCAATCTATTGAGTAGGGTAATTAATCTAATTACAGTAAAATTTTCAAAGTTATTATAGTTAACTTTTAATCGAGTTTCAAAAACTGAAAATATTTCAATTTTCTCTTAATTAAGCATTTTATTTTTTAATCTCAATCTTTAAGGAATGCATTAGCTTTGATGAAATTAATACCCAATAATGTGCTAAAGAATTATAAAAGAAATACCTTACTTTTGAAGTTGTATTTTAACTCCTTTGTCTTCAAAATCAGTTTTAAACTTAGTGCCATTTTGTAAAATGATGATTTTCCCCTTCACATACACAGAAAAATTCAAATGAAGAAAAATTCAGACAACTTCAAAATTTTACAAGAATATAGAGCTGTGTTTCTACTATTTGCTTGAAGAAATTCGAAATTGGTTTTTGATTTCCAAACGTAAAATAAAATTCAGAAAAATAGCATTTTCTTTGAGTTTTTTGGGTCAGTCCATACAGGTTCGATGGATTTGTGCGCTCAACCATTTTTAATTTTTTTTGAAATTCATATCCCTAAAAGCTGGATATGAAAAATGTTTAAAACCACATTTATTTTTTCTCTCAACTGGACCTTTGATTATTTTAGAGGTCATTAAAAGTGATTTGTCGTAGTCAAAAATGGTACTTTTAGATCTTGGCATTATAGCCAAAATCTATTTGAATTACATTTATGACAATTACTTTAACGCTTTGATGTTGAAGTGCATAAATTGATAGTCTTACATTCTGAGTTACGTAGCTGTAAGTTAATAATTAAAATAACGGCAACAGGTTAAAGTTCAGGGTCTAATGTAAAAATTTTACTCATTTCAAAGGGAGATAACTCGCGTAGGGGACGGAAACACAAAATGAAATACGGCAAAAACTAATCACTGGAACCATGCTAAAAAGAATATGTAGCTGTTGCTGTGTGTTTGTGCCCTCTTTATAGATTACAGCCCCTCAAAAATCGGAAAAATGACAAAAATGACATTTTTAGACCCCTGTAAACCAAAAGGGGATGGAATTAAAAATAAAATTTCGTTGCCAATTAATTATTCCATTCAAGTACTATGCATGTTATACATATTGTTTTTTGTATTTGTTTTGTAAAAAAGATACAGGTCTTTGAAATTGAGCAATTTTGCTGGTCAATTCACACACTAAAACAGAAATAAAAAGTGAGAAAACTTCATTGCACCTTCTTAAATTACGTATATTGTGCCCTATATAATACATTATACTGAAAAAACATATTGTAATTTTCAAAATAATTATTTTAATTTTATAACGTAGAACTATTTGAACTTGAATGAATAGTTTATACTGTATGGAACCTGTATGGATTGACTCTTATGTGAAATTACGAGAATTAAAAACACTAGATAAACGACTCAATGATGTAAAAGCAAGTATATCTAACATTAATTTCGATTTTAAAAAAATTTACATTTTAGCAAATACTTCATAAACATGCTTTTGAGAAAATGAAACACGAAAGAAATGGTTAGTTTTGCTAAACTTACAATAAAAAGAACTAACTAATGAAATTTTGCCTAAGTTCAAATTACTCTAGTAACAAAAATACCAATGATTAAAATTTAATAGCATCTAAAAGACACTTCAATATATTACATAAAAAAACTTGAGTAAATTTAGAGCATTCCCTCATCTTCAAAAAAAACATCTGAAATAGAGGAAAAAATGAAATTTTCGATTTTTTAAAGTACGATTTCGTCATCAAGAAATTCATAAACAATAACCAAATTAGAGCAGATAGTTAGTTATAGATAGTTTTTCAATCTGAATCATTTTTACTGTTATATTTTCATTAAAAGAGCTGGAAGAGTGATTTGAAATCTGAAGTAAATTGACAAAATTTCAATATTTGTTAATATTTCAGATTCAAAAAAAGATCCGAATAAATTTTTCTTTGCTTTTTCCCAATAGAGATTTGTTTGTAGAATGCGGAAATATTTATTTTTTCGTTTATAACTTATGGAGTTATTGAGTCACAAACTGGCAGCAATGAACTCCGAAAATTTATGCTTAGCGTAAGCATCAACTTCTAATGTCAATAACAAAGCAACAAACAGTTTTTAAACTTCCATACTTTGCATTTCCTCATAGATATGCATGGTTTACCTAAATAAAAATTTTCATTGAAATCTGTGACATGTCAGCAACAGCTGATTTGCTCATTTCGCATGGAATGACCCAGCAGCAACAATTTTCTACGGAAAAAATGTAAAAAAAAAAACGAAAAGATGGTTACATGTACTCACGGTAGCTTTTCACTATTTTTGGCACATCACAGCTTCAACATTTTCGAGATATCTGGATGCTATCGTCAAATGCTCACCCATTTAAGACGTCACTTCCGTTCCATTGCTTCCATTATTTTACAACCAATGTAAGTAAAAATCTTACCTCATCGGTCCGAAAATGTATTTGTAAATTTCAAAAACCTTTGTTTGTTTATGCAATTAAAATTCGTTGGAAAAGTTCGTTTGTAAAGAAGTTTGAAAGTTCGTGTTGCATTTGATGTTAATCTTTACTAATATAATAAAGAGAGAGGGCGGATTTTTGTGTGTTTATATGTTCGAGGTAATCTCCGGAACCACTGCACCTATTTGAAAAATTCTTTCACTATATGAAAGGTGCTTTCTTACTGAGTAACATAAGCTATAATTCGAAAAAATCCAATGAATAGTTCTTTTTTTAATTCAAATTTAGGCCCAAATTTCACGTAAATTGCCTATTATTGGCTATTAAAGTAGTGAAAAATTACTTGCACATATTAATATTATATATCGTTAAAAAGGGTAGAACTTTCTGCGCTTTAAACAATTTATTTCAATGCTGTAACTTAATTACGGCGGGAGTAATTTGCGTTTTTAGCTCTAACGTTTTTAGGCTTAGCTGAAATTTAGGCACTACTTTCTTCATTAAATCTATCAATAAAAAGTGAAGGAATTGTCCCACAGTTTTCTTTTTTACACCATTGGAAAAAGCGAGATTTTATACTCCAGATCTTTCTCGACCTATGGTCGAAAAATTTAGCTTCTATCTTCAAAGGAAAAAAATTACAAGCGTTTTTAAATCAATTTCGAAATATGTCATTTTGATTCAGGTTCTCAACCATTTTATTTTTGCGTTTCCATGGTTCCACTTTTTGAATCCATTTCTTATTTCCTTATTTTGCATCTGATTTCTGAAACTTTTTTTTATTTCATGTTTCCATGGTTACGCTTTTAAAATCCATCTTTCGCATTTTAATTTCTTAAAAGTATTTTAATATCTGTAGTCATTGTTTGGAAGGATAATTTTGCATGGTGTTTTTCTTCTTTTATTTAAGTTATTCTTTAAGTTATTAAGTAATTCTTTTAATTAATTGTTGAATATATCTCACTTGACACAATTTTTGTTCTCAAGGTAGACCAGGCAAAGCCGGGCAACGCAGCTCTTAATATATAAAGATTTGAAAGCTACTGTTAATGTGATTTTATACCTTTTTGTTTGTTTGGCGAAACGTTTATTATTGCCAAAGAAAAACATTCGCTTCACTCGCAAAAGGGCTGGGTTCCGGTAGCGTGGTCGCTTGGCACGCTGAGCAGTTCAGTCTAGGATTATTGTTTTAAGGCAACCGTTAACGTAATTCATTGTTTTGGCGATTTGTTTTGAAAAAGAAAAGAAACTTTTGATTTGTTTTTATCCGAGTGAAACGTACGACATTTTCTTCTTTTTTCTGACGATGATTTTTGAATGTTCCTCGGGGTGTTTTTTTTTTTTTTTCATTAAACGGATGGATTATGATAGCGTGGTTGCTGGGCAAGTTTGGCGATAAACAATAGAGCTGCGGAATTATTTTTACATTTGAAAGATATTATTTGATGTCTTTTTTTGTTTATTTGACGAAATATTTTAAACTACTGTAAAAACCGCTTCACTCGCTAAATAGAGTTTTAAAGCAACTGTAAATCTAATTTAATAATTTGACGAAAAGTTTTAAATTCCAAAGAAACTGAAATACTTTTTTTTTTGAAAAGGGGGTGCACGCATTTTATACTAAGAAAAACGATCATTTCACATCAGAAGGGGGAGGGGGCGTCAATTTTTTTTATTCAACGGACTTTCATTAAATTTTTAGCACGGGCATCGCTGTGCGGGTACTGTTAGTACACATTCAATAAAAAATAATTCAAATCTCAAACAGGAAAACGTTTTAATTCTTAATCGAAAGCCTAATTAAAAATCTCCTCCTGAAATTAGCTGAAATTTAAAGTTATTTATAATTTGAAAAGAAATATAAACAGTACGAATCAGGGTCAGTGGTAATTCGCAACTCTAACAAACTTTAGGGGGCACTGCAGCCACCGTCTAATAACGGATGAAAAAGGTAAAACAAACGCACGCCGTAGCGTAGAAAATGCTATTAAGCCTACTAATTTTTTTTGTATGCATGACTTCTTTCGTTTTATTCTTTTTAAATTAACTTTTAAAGTCTTGTGGAAATTCTGGCCCACATAGAAAGAAATGAGAGTTCAAGAAGCATTACTAAACGTTAGAAATTAATGCAAATTTCGCAGTTCGTAGTTGTAAGCATCCATTTCCGTGACGTTGAATTCGATATGTATCAATTCTTGATAGAACTACATTTTTATTGTGGCGATAAGAACACTATAAATAATTCATGAAAAAAACCTTTGTTTACCAGCTATCAAAAGAGGAAGATGATATTTCTTTGTCTTTGTCTTGTTTGGCTAGCGCTAATTGTTCATCATTTGTAGCTGAGTTATTTCTTAAAATGCCGAATCGTTTAATTTTAATTTTTTCTGTTTCGTATGTTCCTAATTTCTGAATTATAATTTAATTCTGTCATGCATCATCAATAAAATTTTCACGGATACATGGTGGTAGTTTTCTTTTTAATTGATCTTCCATTATTTCTTTAAACTAACCGAATTCTGTAATCTTTCTACCATTTTAATCCACCCATGATAAAAAATAAAATTGGTTTATAACTTTCATGCGAAATCCTGCCAAGGGTTCTTAGCTTGCACAATACTAAAATTATAACCCTAAAAAAATTTTTGGTGAAACTCTTCAGCTGATAATGTAGCAATAAAGTTAAGTTAGCGTACTATTTTGGCGATGAAAATTCTTAGCGTTAAACATTTTTCATTTTGTTCTACGATAATCCATCCAAGAAAATATTTTGCATACTGTCTATTCCAACTAAATGCTGCAATAAAATAAGGTTAGTTAAGTTACTTATCTTTAAACTAGGCGGAAATAAAATCCCTAATTCTTCTGCTAATGTTATCAAATCCTTCTTTCGAGCTTAAGATTTAAAAAAAAAAAAAATATATTCTTACAAATTCACACAAAACAGTAAAAAGAAAAATTACCTGGTATAACGTTATCCTCTTTCAAAAAAAAAAAAAAAAAAAAAGCACCGATTAGACGAGCATAATTTCATGCAAATGCGAAAAGTTTGTTAATCCAGAGTTTTCTTGTGTTTACGCTTTCGTCATTTACGACATTCAACTCACTTTTTAGAGGGAAATAATGAAAACTAACATTATTTTGAGAAGCTCAAGAATACCAATAAGGGAGGAAACAATTTCTGTTGCTGAATACAATCTAAGATACATTGAATGCGGGCTATGTTTACCAACAGACACACGTGGAACGCAATGTTTTACCTTTTTCTTTAATTTTGTAAATCACCGCAAGGTAGCGTATTCGAGCGCTGGAGTTGCGATCGCAACTCCAACAAACTATAGGGGGCACTGCAGCCACCGTCCAATAGCAGATGAAAAAGGTAAAACAAACGCATGCCGTATCGTAGAAAATGCTAATAAGCCTAGTAATTTTTGTTTGTATGCATGATTTTTTTTTTTTTTTGCTTTATTCTTTTTAAATTAATTTTTAAAGTCTTTTGAATATTCTGGCCCACGTAGAAAGAAATGAGAAATCAAGAAGCATTACTAAACGACAGAAAATAATGCAAATTACGTAGTTCTAAGCAGCCATTTCCACCATGTTGAATTCAATCTTGATGAATTCTTGATGGAACTACATTTTCGTGCGGCCATAAAACTGACAAGAATAACAATAAATGATGGATATTTTAATTATATGACATTACGAATTATTATAAAAAGAAGATGGTACTTCTTTGCCTTGCTTAGCTAGCGCTAATTGTTTTGCATTTGTAGCTGAGTTATTTTTCCCAAACTGCAGAATCGGTTCATTTAAAAATTTTCTGTTTCGTATATTTCTAATTTCTGAATTATGATTTAATTTTGTCATGCTATCCAAATCACCAACAAAATTCTCACGGATATATGGTGGTAGTTTTCTTTTTAATTGATCTACCACTATTTCCTTTAACTTATCGAATTCTGTAATCTTTCTACCGTCATGTCAGTTTTCAGTTAAATTATTTTAATTTTTTATCATTAGTGGAATAAATTTATTCCACTAATGATAAAAAATTAAAATGGTTTAACTGACATGCGAAAACTTCTCGCCAAAGGTTCTTTACTCGCACAATACTAAATATAACCCTAAACAAATTTTTGGAGAAACTCTTCAGCTGAGAATGAAAGCAATAAAGTAAAGTTGGCACACTGTTTTGGCGATGAAAATTCTCTGCTTTTGTTTTTGTTTCAAATTTCTTTCTCGGTTAAACACTTTTCATTTCGTTCTACGATAACATATTCAAGAAAGTATTTTGCATACTGTCCATTCCAACCAAATGCTGCAGTAAAATAAGGTTAGTTAAATTAGTTATTTTTAAAGTGGGCGGAGATGAAAGCTCGAATTCTTCCGCTAATGTCATTAAATCCTTCTTTCGAGCTTAAGGAAAAAAAACCCCATATTCTTGCAATTTCACATAACACAATAAATTTTTTTTACCTAGTATAACGTTATCCTCTTTCAAAAAAAAAAAAAAAAAAGCTTCGAACAGCATATTTGTTTTTAATTTCATGCAAATGCGTGTTAATCCAGAGTTTTCTTGTGTTTAGGATTCCGCCATTTATGACAATTTACTCACTATTTAGAGGAAAATAATGAAAACTAACATTCTCTTGAGAAGCTCGAGAATACCATTACTGGAGGAAACAATTTCTGTTGCTGAAAGCAATCTAAGACACATCGAATGCGCCAATAAATACTCATAAACGAACTGCCAATGTTTACCAACAGACACACATGAAACGCAATGTTTTAATTTTTCTTTAATTTTGTAAATCACCGCAAGGTAGCGTATTCGAGCGCTGGAATTGCGAGTTGGTATACTGGAAAGTAGGCTCGGGCTCGCTTTGTTCTAGACGGAACTTTTTGTTAAGGATTGATGTTTCTTAATTTCTACTTTAAATTTATCCTCCTCATTTAATTAAAATAAAAAAAATGCTATTTGTTTTGCTAACAAATCTTTTTATTTTTGTTCGCATCTAATCGTTTTTTTTTTCTTTTTACGAAACGCTATGTGTGAGGGGAGGAGGTGCAGATTCGGATCAACGTACCTGAAAGCAAACACGTTTTTTTTGGGGGGGGGGGGGAGAGGGGGGAGCATCAGAAAGGGGATAAAGGGGGAATGGTTTGGTCCTTTTTGCTATAACTTGCATTAAGGGTACCCCTTTAGACCCCTTCCCCCTGGAAAAATTCAAATTGACGGATCTGCCCTAGCGCCGGGCAATACGAAGGGGAGGGGCATTCCATTACGGTAGGCGAACACCCTAATTTTCGAAAAAAAAATCGATTTTGAGATTTTGAGAAATGTAGAGAGCCCTACTTTCTGAATCCGTAATTGCTTTTTAAATCGATGAGTTATTGAGAAAACTAGAAGAAATTTACAGAAGTCAAATGCAGTGCTTATAACTGAAATTTATTTTTTCTTTCTTGATTTTCTTATAAACCACGTTTTCAAGTTTTCATTTACGCCAATAGCTCTAGCGAAAAAGGTATTAACTTAAGTAAAGATTTGAAACTTTGCGAACATGGTAATGGAACAAATTATATGTACATGCAATATGTGGTTTTGAAATAGTGATCACTTTAACGTAGAGGTCAGAAAGCACGTTTTTTTTTTTTTTGGGGGGGGGGGGACTTTCAAACATTTACCCATAAAACTTGTTTTTAGTTCATTATTTTCAAAATGGAGCGTATATCTCTCTCTGGCATCTCACAAAGTGATAGACACTAAAAGTTTTTAAAATTATGAAAAAATGAAAATACTGGAAATGTTAAGGAAGTGGTAGTTTTCTGCTAAAAATATGGCATTTTTTTAAAAATCGAAAAAATTTTTTTTCAGCAAATAAACAGTCAAAATGTGTTATTTATGTCATGTTCAATAATCGTATAAAGTTTCAGAAAGGTGCAATGAATATTGAAGAACAAAATATTTATGGTGTTCGCCTACCTTAAGGAGCCCACGGCTCAAGAAATAAAATAAGCAATTACATATTTAAGAAAAACCTCTACTCATATTTTAGAAGTTAATTTTTTTTTTTTTTTTTTTGTAATTATTTGTAATGCATTCACAAACTTCCTTAGAAATGGATTAAAAAACTGGTCGGAGTATTTTTCGAACTTTTTTTTTTCCCGACCAGTTCGGGTGAAGAAAAATCCTATGAATTTCTGTTCACCACAGAACAAAAACTGAAAAAGACTAACATTAGAACAAATGAAATAAAACTAATTTAAGAAGTAAAAATGAATTCGTCAAAAAATTCAAACAGTTAAAAGACAGGTCACAATGAAGAAAATATTAAAAAGTATACTCGCATATTTCAAAAACACGTGCCGAACTTGTAAGAAATAAGGAGTGAAAGCTGCATCAAGAACCAAATTAAGTCGATTCCATGCAATGAGAAAATCTTTTCAAACCCAAAAACTACTGGGGAGAACAGTTTTCGAATTTTTTAAATCTTTGATTGAAATCAAAAATTGATTAAAATTCGAAGGAGGGGGGTCTTTTCTATTTGCTGATATATGGCATGTGAATAAAATGAGTTTTCAAAACTCAGGATTAGAAAACTCACGTATTTATCCAGCAACGATAAGGGAAGTAAGTGTAAAATCTTAAGATACATTAATAAACAAGTAAAACGTTTCAGCACATGAGTTCAAAATTTAAGCAGAAATGTTGAAGTAGTAAAGAACGAGCAACAAACACTCGAGGGGGGGGGAGGGCAATGAGTCTCAGATTAGGAACACAGCTGATTTTTGCAGGGGGGAGGGGGGGCAAATTTGTAAATCCAGTACTAGAGGGGGATTTGGGGTTTGTGCAATTTTATTTACATAGCCGACGGTACACATTTTTAAATCAAATATATAAAACGCGCGTTTTTTAAAAAAGTTTATTCAGCAAAAATGTGACTTGTTTCTTTACTTTCCGCTGATACCGGTTAAAAAAACTTCAAATGATATCATGGTTTTAGGGTAATGATGAAGTATTCAAGAAGTCATGATGTACCCACCAAAAACACATTTGAGAAATAATACTTTTGATACTGCGATTTGCCATCTTAAAAACTTTTTTTCTTTCTTTCTGATTTATGCAACAGCTCATTTGTGTTTAGAATCCTGTTGTTTTAGAGTTGTGTTTAGAATCCTGTTGTTTTAGAGTTGTGTTTAGAATCCTGTTGTTTCAGAGTTGTGTTTAGAATCCTGCTCCTAATGAGTTCAAATTATAAATTCATCGAAATTTGAATCCAAATTCAGCTGAGGAAAATTAGTCGTTCAAAAATTACATCTTCTGGTCAAATTGTTTTTTTTTTTTTCTTTTCCTTTCTTTCCTTTTTTTTTTTTTTTTTTGGCGCAAGAGCAAGAGTCTTAGTAAACTATACTGCACTAACATTTTCTGGTCTGTAGGAGGATCGTTAAAATGACACTAAAACAATGCGTATTAAAGCAACGAAATTTATAGAAATGTATATGCCTCTTAAAAGAAAAAAAAAATACCATGTTAAAATCTATGTCTCGTTTCCTGATTTTAACAACAAAATATCTGTAGCTCAGAATCCAGAAATGTGTATAGATAAATTATTCCTGGAAACTTGGATCAGAATTCTGCTAAAGAAAATAAATCAATGAAACAATATTTTTCGGCGCATGTGAATTCGAACTCATAAGTATGACATTCGCAATATTATCACCATGTTCTTATCAACTGAGGCAACGGACCTCTCCATTTCAAGTTGCTGTGCATTGAGGGTGCGAAATAAAAAACAAAATAAATGTTTTTTTTTTTTTTCCAAAAAAGGAACCAAAGTGCTAATCGTATCCTTATTTTTCGCCGAAAGTGGTGAAAAAAAACTTTAAAATGATGCCGCACTAGTGAAATTTGATAAAATATCGAGATTTTATCACGGAAAACGCTTTGGGGGAGAATACTGTTTGTGCATATTTTAATCGAGTAAATTATTCCTTGCGCCATACATCATTCAACTCCTTTTAAATGCTAGCAACGTTCTTATATGTAGTTTAATTAAGAAGAAAAAAGAGCGTTTTTATTTCATCTGATTTTCTAAATACTGCTGAATGATCACCGCAAACGACTTTTTATTTTTTGAGCAATCACGATTGCTTATTGTTCTCATTTGACCGTTTTTGGTGTCCGTGCCTTTTTCAACTTGGACCAGAAGCTTTTGCAGCACCACCGCCCACCGTCCTCTGCTGGTGGCGCGGCTGCTCCGGTTTTGAGCTACCCGCTTCTCCTGGTCGGAGGCGTCCATGTCCTACACACACGCACGTTCACACACATACCAACACACGACTTCACACACATACACTCACACACGCCTACGTGCATACACACAGGTCTACGCACACACACAACTATGCACACGTAACCGCCCAGGAGGAGAGGCAGACTTGGGGGGGGGGGACAGGAGCCGTTTCTAGAAACAATAACTCCAATGAGTAGGGTCCTGTCTCAGTTCGTGATTGCGAAAAACATAATTTGGATTCAAAATTTCAGAATTCAAATTATTATTTTTTTTTATTTATTTTTTTCCACACGGGCGACGCTGCTGCAGGAAAACTTTTTCAACAAAACATTTTCTCTTCCCTTTGGTTAATTTAAAGTTTTACTAGAAGCTCACTTCTTTAAACTCTTACCACATGACTCGGCGGCACAAACCGGAACAAGCAAATGTTCGACAGCATAAAAGGGCGGTCATCTGCTGTAAGCCACTATTATTTCGAATTAAAAAAGAAAAAAAAAAGCATTTTATTTTAGGATTCGTGCGTAAAAAAATATATTAAAATTTGTGTCTGATACTTCAGCGTTTTATCCATCATCTTGGTTATTTTAGTTCTTAATTTATTGCTGTAAGATCGTATGTAAAAAATATATTAAATTTGTGTCTGATACTTCAGCGGTTTATCAATCTATCTTGGTTATTTTAGTTCATAATTTATTGCTGTAAGATCGTAGATTCATTCGAGTTACAATCATTCAATCAACGCAAAAAAGTGCGCACTGAAACGAAAACTATCGGCAATGCCCGGCTTTTTCAGAATTTTTACTAAACATCTCAACTCCGTTCGTAGAGAAGACGTTTAACTGAGAGAGGGACCAAAATCGTTAACTGCAGTAGGGCAGCAGATGATGTTGAGATTGTAGATGGTGGAAGGTAATCAGATAAAGTGCACAGGCTAGCAGGCGTAAATGAGAACACATACCAATGAGATAAAATCGAATTTCTTCACTATCAATTTCTCACCTACTGATCCGCCCCGAACCAATAATTTCATGACGTCACCAATAGCCATGTCCTGTTTAGTTACATGGTAAAGACCGTGCATAGCAATGGCCATAGCTGTGATATTAAGTTGAGAGTATTTGTTTTATTAAATAATAAAGAAGGATTGCACAAACATTCAAGTCAATGTTGTAGATTTGGAATTATTAAGTGATAATGCCTCTGTTTGGAAAAAAAGATGCTCAGCGGAAGAAAGAAACATTTAGTGTTGAGGATAAGTACGAATTTAAAGATCTACTTGGCACGTAAGTTGATGTAAACATTTCAAGAATACTTATGATGAATCAACAGTTGTAATCTTTGTATCTGTTTTTAAAGCAAAATAATGGTTTAATCTTATGTTGTTCTTGCTATAAAGGCAATTTGTTTTTCTTGTGTTGCTTTTAGTAATTCATTATGCCAGTGAGAATAGTATTGTGTTTTATTGTACATTTAACTTTCACTTGAATATTTTTGGTTACAGGTAATTTCCTATGAGATGAAGTATCTTAGTTTATGTGTGAAATTGTGGTGAACAATTTAAATCTCTGCATCATTAAAAATTAAAATTTAAAAGCGTATATAAATGTCGATTTTGTGTGATCATAATTGATTATTTACTTTTCAACACACTATTAATCTATTAAATTTGGTAGCCTTTTACTACAAAAAGAGAGAAAATTGCAACTTCAAAATGTATGCATAGGTTTTCTATTTTATTCTAATTTCATATTATTTATAAATTTGATGTGTACTTAACCTTTAAATCTTTGTCATGAAAAAAAAATCACTTTAAATTTATGCGTTTTCTTTTGTTCTTAATGCATTTTTTATTATTTGAATAATTATAATTATATGAATGTGAATTCTCTTTTTAAATGCTTATTTTTTCACTATTAGATGACAATCATTTCATATAACATTATTACTTAAACAATCGCTACTAAAATGTATCAGCTTACTAAGAAGTATTTTTAAAAAATGAAGGTCTATTCTGATCCAGCCATTGCAAGTGAAAGTACTAAAAGCAAGTTCTTACAATATATGTTAAATTTATTCTTTTCTGCTGTTTTTACTTTTATTTTATGCTTAAATTACAAAATGAAATCAATTGTGTAAGTTTAAGAAATGAACTAAAAAAAAGATATTGATCTTATTTCATCTATGTACTCGGAGAATGCGGATGGCCTCTTGGTCCAGACCCCTGCCTTGAAGTTCGAAATTAAATTTCCTTATTGAGATTTTATCTTCTGTTTAAAAGCTGAATTTTGTCATCTAAACAACTTTGTGTATTGCATGATTGACCCTTCCCTTGAAGTTCAAAATTAAATTCCCTTATTCAGATTTTATCTTCTGTTTAAAAGCTGAATTTTGCCATCGAAACAACTTCGTGTATTGCATGATTGGCTGTGTAAATTAAAAGCAAATCCTATTTATGTTTTCTTACAAATATTAATGGGAATATAAGTTTTTTTTCCGTGAGAAACTTTTTGAGGGCTATCCCAGAATTTTAAATTTTTTTTAAATGAACAAATTCCGGAATTCATGTTAAAAACTGCCAAATAATCTGCTGCTATATTTTATTAACCAATATCCAAAGTGGTAATTATTGAAAGAGACAGTTTATGATGCAAATATAAAATAGTCTAATGCTTTTGTAGCTGTCCAGACTCTTTTTTTTTTTTTAATTTAAAATGAAGATTTTTTTTTTTTAAATTTAAATTCCAGAATATGCATTAAAAATGAAACCCCTCTCTCTCTCTAAATTTGGAATGAGAAAAGAAACAAGTTTTTTTCTACCACTACGATACACTGATCCTACGTACTTATATAATCAGGTCTCGAAATTAACATTGGTCCACTGGTCCGGAACCACAAAAACATCAATAGGACCAGCAGATCATAAGTTGTAATGGTCTATGGGACCAGTGAAAATTTATTCCACTGTTTTCCAAAAGCTATAAACAAAAGAAAAAAAAAAACTAAGTTAACGGTATAAGAAAATAACTGTAATTGCATATTTGCGTCCTGTAAGTTAAAAAGGATGTTCACCTTAGAATCAAGTAAGAGGGGGAACTGCTTGAATATTTAGACATTCTATAAAACTTAGTAATCCCAGCATAATGCATTTCCAAGTTTTTAGCTAACTTAATATTCAGTTTATATAAAACAAGTGTTCAACTAATTTTTTTTACAGTTGAGTCCCGACTTACACGAGGGATGCGTTCCGAGACCGAGTTAAAATTTCGCGTTGTAGAAAAATGTATGAAATCGATTTTTTTTAGAAACATATACAAATTCTTTTAGATGTTTGTAAACTCCCCTCAAACTGCTTTAAATCATTCCTTTACTATACATTATAGTGTCTTGCGTAAAGAACTGAACTTTTACTGTATTTAAAAAATAAAAAAGCTGTTTTATTCAACATAAAGTACTTTGAAATACACAAAATGAATGATCAATGGGAGGGAAATACATAAAATAAAGCAATATGGTATGCACATTATGTAGTAATAATAAAATGCTGCACTATAATAGGATACAGTGGATACAGTAATATATAATATTTATGAGTTAAAAAATGATGATGATGTACGTTCCGTGATCAGATCATTATTCCTATCTAATACATTTTAAAATACGGTTGCTTCGCCCGTTCTTTTAAACCGTTTCCATTTACGGCAACAGCATCTCTTCCTGATCTCTTTAATCCCTAACACAAGATCAGCTTCTATTTTCATAATATTTATTTTGCTTAGACTCTGCAAGTTTCAATATTGAAACTAAATTCTAAACTTTTATTGATATTTTTTGTTTTGACTTAATTGTACGTGTGGAAGATTCACTCATACTTATTATCACGCTACCGTCGGCGTTTTGCAGTTGTTTAAGCATATCAAGAATCTTAACCTTTTTTTTTTGTCAGAAAATTTCTTTTACTTCCCATCTTCATAAACGTTAGATGAAACAGTGCACTAAGGTGCCATTATATTTAATGAACTTTAATACTTAGAATGAAAAAGTAAATGTAAGATGCTGAGTGGTTATTTAGTGCACTAAAACTAGGATGTGAAAATTTGTTTGGTGTGTGAACTTTCGCTGTCCGTGATGCTAAAGGGATGTAATAACATTCACGAAATCAATATTGAGTAGTCAGTAATGAAGCTGATACTTCCTTCCAAAAAAATTTGTTTTGTGGACGAGGAATTCACATCAACTCTAAAATTCGTTTTTCGTGGAAAATTCATGTTATAGCCATTTTGCATAAGTTGAATCGCGTTGTAGCGGGAGTCGACTGTATATGTTTTTGTGATTGGAAGGGACCAAGGGAGAACTTGCTCAGGTTTTATTTGTTATTTTCTTTTCAGTTATGTAGTTTCATTTGCTCAAAACTTTTTGATCTTAACCTTACACTAAAGTATATACTAAATGATAATACTTACTGTACTGCAATTTACTTTGAATGTGTGTTGTTTACTAGCAACATAAAGATAGTATGAGGTTGAATACATATCTCTTAAAATCAACTTTAAGTTCACCCAACAGATCACTTAAAATTTTTTTTTTCTGACATCTCTTCTATTTAATTGAAACATTTTCCACCCTCATCTTTGGAAATGTGTAGTTTGTTTTCATCAAAAAAAAATGGCTTATTGTTTTCCCATTATTTTATGTTTACGTTACAAGCTAAATGGTCCTTTAGAAAAAATGTCTCTCCAGTTTTTTGGTAATACTGGATGTATTAGGTTTTACGCTTTGGTATTTCATAATGAATTTTTAGTTTTTCATTTATTTATACCAGTCATGTTCAACTTACAGCCCGCGGACCGCATGGGGCCCACAAAGCTCATACATGTGGCCGTTGCATTGAAAAATATTATCTGTAATTTTTATTCTCACTGTCATTTGCTCAACCTTTGTTGTCATGTCGTCTGACATTCGTAGGTATAGGCTCAAAAAAAAAAAAAAAGACATCATATATTCCAACTGAAATATTATTGTCTACATATCAAGAGACTCAAAGTTCCTAAATCAGTATCACTGACAATGTAACAATGTTTGTCCATCAAGAAAAAGAAAAAAGCCGTAATATTGTTTTCCACTTCACATCATAACAAAAGTAACTCTGGAGCAACCAAAAGTCACAACTATTTTTTGTTGTAACAAAATCTGATGTTGACGCGATTGATCAAATTTTTCTTCAGGGTGCAACAGTGCAGCGTTTACAGACTTTCAGGCAAGATCAAGTACACCTAGATGATGGGAAATCACACGGCAATGCATGGTCGGAAACGCTTTCCTGGCGCAGTAGTGACGGCACAAATCACCAAAAAGACAAGGCACAAACAAAAGAAAAGAACATGAAGGAGAGCCATTGATCGTCATCAAAGTAGGTGTCGAAATTATGACCCCGGGCTGTGATGCATGCCTAACATCTCCGGCGCATTGAAGATCAAACGTAAAGGCGACTGTGGCAACAAAAACCACGTGTGCTCATGCATCATCATCTGACTCTTCGGTTTACGTAACAACTTCCATCGGGTACACCAGACAAAAACTTCCCTGCATTTTTGCCGGATTATAAATTACAAACATGTATTTTCCTCTTATTTTTGTCCTGTCTTTCTTGTACTTGGTGTCGTCACTATCATGTCATGAAAGCGTTTCCGACCATACATTGCTATGTAATTTCCCATCATCTAGGTGTACTTTTTCTGCCCTGAAAGTTTGTAAACTCTGTACTGTTACACCCTATATAATTTCGAAACATTTGATCAAATGGTGATAAACAATGGATGTACCCTCTGAAATATAAAAATATATTCATCCAATTATGAGTATAATAAATTTCATTTAAAATCCTAATTATATCTGTCAATGTAATTGGAATAAACGTCAATAATACAGAAAGTTTCTTTGCATCTAACATCTGCAGTGTGACTTGTATGTAATCAGGGGTCTGGCCAGAGGATATTTGGGTCCGTTAACGGACCCTTCACAAAAATCCGATCAACCAAAACGGACCTTTCACAAAATCCCAATCAAACAAAACGGACCTTTCACAAAATCCCGATCAAACAAAATGGACTCTTCACAAAATTCTGATAAACAAGATCGGATCTGTCACAAATTGTTTATTGAAAGAGCAAATCTGAAAGCAAAGTAACGCATAGCATATTTCTGTGTATAAACCGATAATTTTTGGAACTTTTTTTAAAGTCAAATTAGAGGAATTAGCTAATACAAAATCGGCTGATTTTGAAAAAAAAAAAAATAGGCACTCTTGCGATGCTCCTGCAAGCGATAAATAATTGCTACTGCCAAATAAATATAATGGTTGTTTGTTTTATCACAGCTAATTAGCGGCGGTGTTGTAAACTTTTCTGAAAAGGCATTGGAAAGCACTTTTCTCTGCTCATGATTTAATAAACAATAATAATATATATCTGCGAAATGAACTTAGAACTGCAAAGGAATAGTAAGGATGAGGAAAAAATATGATCGCTTCAGATAGGTTACCAACTTCAAAATTATCATCACTTAGCGTCTGGTGTTAAACTTTTATAATGACTTGATTAGAAAATATTCTCATCATTTTACCAGCTTGTTAATATTTGCGTTTTTAGGGTGCTGTGCGATGTTTAATTGTTATTTTGGGAGAAAATTATTTGGGTTTTGTTTTTTCGATGCTAACAAGGATGATTAACTTTAAATAAACTCTTTTAATTACCGTTTTTTCTTTTCTTTAGATGTCTACATTTTGAAAAATGCAATCTTTTAATATCCGATATGAGAATCATATTTTGTTCTTTTTTCAAGCTAACTTCGCTTTATTAGCATTCAAATAAATGAAAAGTCTCTTTATTTCTGTTAGAACTCTCATTTCAAGTTTTTAAAGCAAAATTCCATTTTCTGTTATGAGTCAAAAATTAAAATGCTGAATAGATGGTTTATTTTATTTTATTTTTTGGGTCAACTGTGTCCACAGATATTAATGATATGTTTATCATAGGACTCTAAAATGCAATTTTAAAATAATTTTATCAAAAACATTTCTTTTACAAGCCGTTTTTATACTTTTGATGCCTTCACTTTGAGAATTGCGATCTCTTTGCATCCGCTATGGGAATCCGATTTTACGAAATTTTGATGATTATTACGCTTTGTTAAGAGGTAAACAATTGAAATATCTTTTTATTTTTGTTAAAATCACGGAATTTATAAGTTTTAAACGAAATTCTTTGCTTTTTAAGAATGTCTTGGGTCAAAAAGTTGAATGCTGAACCCTATTCTGAATTTTATTTTATTTATTCATATTTTTGTTACAATTATTTTAAGTACTGTACAGAAATATATCTAGTATACTTTAACATAATGAATGTAGAATGGTAGATAAATATTGATACTTGAAGCAGCGATGCCCCTCCCCCCCCCCCCCCCCCGCCAAATATTAGAAAAAAAATCCAGAATGATTTTATCGACGTAGAAGAGGAAAACACTCAACTTTAAGTTTAATTGATGCCGTTTGTGCCATCTCTAAATTCTAAAATTTTGTTTTGACAGATTTTTTTTTTTTTTTTTTTTTTTGCGAAATTTTTTGATTTTTCACAAAATTAATTCATTTTTCACAAAATTATTTGATTTTTCACAAAAAAAACGGACCCTGTGAAAAATCCTGGACAGACCCCTGGTAATATGCAGTATTTTCAAGTGTATTAATTTTTAATATTTTACAGCGGAGTCATTCCATGTCAAGTGACCTATGGGTCCCCACTTGATCATCTCCGATTTGGATGAAATTTTATAGAGGTGTAGAGATGCTTTTGAAACTAACCTATGCAAATTTTCAGTTTCCTAGATCCAAATCCTGAGGATCTAGGATCTCCGAAAAATGTGATCCAAAATGGCAGATCAACTTTTTGTGCCAAATTGCCAAGTTTAGAGTAAATTTACAGAAAATTTTATTACACTGGGAGCCTGAAATTTTAGGCTCTTAAAGTACGTTTGACCGTTGATAGATTCAAGTATTTTTGTGAATTTGAGCTTGTTAGATTTTGAGTAGCTTAGCATGCGCGTGAACTTGTGAAAAAGCGCAATGGGGAAAAATTTTCCTGGACTTTTGGTTGTCATAAAATCTGACCAAAAATTATTCAAAAGCATCTAAAAGATATTGATATCCAAAGTGGCTATGAAAAACATTCAGGTGAAAAATAGCATATTTTCAAAGCACTATAGCTCAAGTTTGTCACCTCGCATCTTCTTTTCATTAAAACCATCAGAAAGAACAGATTTTTTTCTTTCAAAATAAGTTTTTTCTTTGATGGTGTTCCTTCATTTAGGGACTAAAAAATCAGCTTAAAATTTGTACTGTCGTAACGAATTGCAATGTTTAAGAACAGGTTGCCAAAATTTTTATCATACTGGAAGCTTGAAGTTTTAGGGGCTTAAAGTACTTTTAGTTGTTAATACGTTCTAGTTTTTTTATAAATTTGAGTTCATTAACTTTTACGTAGCACGCATGCAAATTTGCAAGGAAAACACAGTGGAGAAACTTTTTCCTGGATTTTAGAATGTCTTAAATTTTGAACAAAAATGATTCAAAAGCTCGTACTTTGTAATGCCATTGTCAATATACATGTTTTTAATGGTTTTTAGTTGCAGAGCATAAATAGTGATTTTCTAAAAAATTTTGGCATCCAAAGTGGCTGTCAAAATCGTTCACATGAAAAATAGCCTATTTTTAATACTCTGTAGGTCTAGTCACCTTGCATCTTCTTTTCATTGGTACCATTAGAAAGGACATATTTTTTCCCATTAAAATAGTTTTTCTTTACGATGGTGTTCTTTCAGACGAGCATAAAAAAAATGAGCTTGAAATACTGTTTGTCGTTCGCAAGAAAATCTTGTTCTACAATAAAGAATG
This sequence comes from Uloborus diversus, assembly GCF_026930045.1. Taxonomy (NCBI): domain Eukaryota; kingdom Metazoa; phylum Arthropoda; class Arachnida; order Araneae; family Uloboridae; genus Uloborus; species Uloborus diversus. The sequence continues at coordinate 144,804,024 of NC_072732.1, forward strand.
GTGAATGCCATGGACACCGATTAATAGGGATTTTGCAACTGTTATTAGTCAGAAATAGGTTTTTTAATTCTCTTTTAAAAAGTTCTTTTGCAAATTAAAAATATGATAGAAACAGAAAAATATCCTGTTCTGGAAGCAGACTCATACATCAGACAGAACAAGATAACTTTCTTTTTCTGTCATATTTTTTTTGCAAAGTATCTTTTTAAAGGATAAAGAAAAAACAATTTCTGACATATAACAGTTGAAAAAAAAAAAAAAAAAAAACTATAAGTTGGTTTCCACAACATTAGCCATTCATTATTTATTGTAGAACGAGGTTTTCTCGCAAACGACAAATAGTATTTATTTTGGATCATATTTTTCGGCGATCCTAGATCCTCAGGATTTGGATCTAGGAAGCTGAAAATTTGCACAGGTTAGTTTCAAAAGCATCTGTACACCAGTATAAAATTTCATCCAAATTGGAGATAGTCGAGTTGGGACGATATGAAAAATTAGGTCAGTTGTGTGTGATGTGGAATGACTTAGCGCGAAAAAGTTTTTGGGCATGGGAAGTGAGTCCAGTACTTTAGTTTTATATCAAGAAAATAAGTGTCAAAATTGAAAAAACGAACCTTTATCAAAAAAAAAAAAAAAAAAAAAAATCGTTTGTGAGGATTTGTTAGAATTTTTTTTTATGTGGGGGGGGGGGGAGGACTCGTTTGAGTGAACCAACTTGCTACAAATGTTCATGCTTTTAAACTATACACTTCTCTAACCCTTCAGAAGAAGAATAATGGTGAATACAATGCTGTTTTTCTTATCGAATATAAATAATTGCTATGTAACTGCTGAAAACAGAATAAAACTAGGGGGCGCAATATCAAGGGGGGGGGGGGTGATGGGGGAAAATTATGGTCATATTTTGATTCAAGGGCTCATTTTACATGAGAATCATCAAAAAATAGTGTCAGAAGCATTTTAAAGGGGTATTTTTTGATGCACAGTGTAATGGAGACCCGGTTATTGAATATAGGTATAGAAATTTTAAATGCTAAAAAACTCTTCCCAAAATTTTTTCTGAAAACACGGTTGCAACTTTCTTTAGTTCAGATTCATGTAAATAACAAAGATTAAAAATCAATTTTACCAATACCTAGTTAGAAAAGGCAAAAATTATGATAAAAGTCGCAAAAAGGTACCCGGTCATTCACCCTAAAGTTAAAGTAGTTTTTTCAAGCATAGTAAAAATGTGACTTGTTTGTTTATTTTTTCTGAAAAGATCTTTAAAATGATGTCTTTCCTCTAAGTTTGATGAAGTATTGAGAAAGTTATGGCATATAATCACAAAAAACACCTTTGAGGTATAATTTTTCCTTTTTTAGCCTAATATACGTACCTGCATATTTGTGTCTTGTCTGTGGCATCGTAGCTCCTAAATGGATGAACCAATTATTTATTTTTTTTTGTTCAGAGAGTGGCCAAATTATTATGCTCAAATACTTTCTGTATTTTTATCGTTCTTACGTAGTTTTTTATGATTTTAACACATTTTAAAGTTTATTTAAAACATGAATTAAACATATTAAATGTAAAGTACCTTCTGGTCAATAAGGTTAAAAAAAAAAAAAATTAATCTTTAGCAACTCCGCCTTTTGCTGCTATCATGACTTGGATGCCACATGGCATGCTTTCAATGCATGACATGGTCACTTGCAGTCTCGGAGTATTCTGCCATGCTTTGATTAGGATACAAAAGTGACAGCTCACAACAGACTCTGGGCCCATCTAATCAGGTGCTAGTCAATTTACCAGCCCCCAATAAAGATCAACAGCTCTGTATTTGTAATTTGAAACTTACCAAACATCTTTAAATGTTGTAAATCAACAAAAACAAAATAAATTCTTTAAGCAGTAACAGCGAGCTCTGTACCAACATGGAGTTACATCTGAGTGGTCTCATTCTATGCTAGATGTCACTCCAGATAGTTTTCTCACTCTATCACAGAGAGTTAGTTTTCCACTGAACTCATAAACCTTGTGAAAACGGAGCCAGCAACAACAATTTAATTTTTTAACTTATACTGGAACAAAACATATTCAGAAAAACAATTACGGTGCAAAACAAATAAAAACATTCATTATTATAAAATAATTTTTTTGAGAATTTCACCCCCCCCCCCCCCCCCCCCGAAGCTACATGGCCCCAAAAGCCCATGCTTCTCAGGCTTACAATTAAACCAAGCCTTGCCTGTACTCCCCAAAGTTTCTTTCTTAGCACGTGTTCTGTACAGCACACATTTCTCCAGATTCTCATCATATTCAGATTTCTCGACAAACCCTGATTCCATTTTTTTTTAACTTGCGATATGTCTTCTTCGCAAAAGCCTAGTTTCACGTTTTTCATTTTTAACTTGATTTTTTAAGCATATTTTAGCTTTTTTGTATCTCTGGTATTCTTACTGGAAATAAAGCTTCCATAGGTATATTTTTATCATTTTATTTAGCTTATATTATTTTTTACTTTTAACTTTTTTTTGAGAAATAGGCTACAAATACAAAATCAATATTCGTGTTGTTAAACGCAACAATGATTGTTTTCTTAGTAGGGTCACTTGGGGTAAAATGGGTATAAAAAACAGCATTTTTACTTTCAGTGACCCATAGCAGAAAAATCATAAAATATAACTGTGTTTTTGTTCAATATTCTATACATTGTGTATCTGAGGTCTAATTTGGACATAGTTTGTGTTAATTTTTTACTTTAAATTTAGTGTAAAGGGGTATACCTATTTTACCCCTGTGTATACCCATTTTACCCCGTGCTTCGGGGTAAAATGGGTATATGCTGTTTAAAGTTGAACTACACTGTAACTAATGGAGAAATTTTTTTTTAAATTGAGTATAACTGCATTGGAGGATAAAAACTTTAATCCAAAACAACCACAAAAAATGTTTACAGAACCAAATTTATGAACAAAAGGCGCTTGGCAAAGACTTGCGGTTTGGCTGAGGTAGTATTTTTACAACATTATGATGCCTGCACAACATCAATGTCATCTTTCTTGAGGAGCACATTGGATAATTTGATTTTGTAGCAAACTTCTCAGTATATTCACCTTCAGCTGAGATTTCAGTGATTAAACCCATGAATTCAACAAATTTAACAAGGGCCCTGTCGCCAATTGCTGGGATTAACAACCAGGAGAACCACTAGTTTTCACTTCTACTTCATTAGTTATTTTATCAGTTATTGTTAATATATTTTTTTTAAATTTATTTATTTTATGTGTATTTATTTATTTTTCCTGCTTTTTTGTTTCTCTTGCCTGTTCGTGTAAAATCTTGCAGCCACCTGCTCTGTAATTAAAACTTCTCCCACCTTTGTTTGAAGTCTTACTTTTTTTTGTAAATTTTTCATTTCCTTGCCAGTGCTAAAAAATGGCTGTGAACCAAGAGGTATAGCAGGAGGATTTAGTTATTTAATACAACTTTGCTATGAGACACAAGGATTCTGTTGTGATTGTGTGTGAGGTTGTACTTAGACTATGTTCTGGACATAGGGGGTTGGTGGTTTTAAAAGGAAATTAAAAAAACAGCATATATTAGCTATCAATACTTACTATGTTTTATAATGTGTAGCAATGAACCATATACATAATAAACTTTAAATTACTAACCTACAGTAATCATGATCTATATCGATAATAATCGAAAAATATAATACCTTAAAGTGCTAATTGGCATATGTTATAGTAATTAAAATAAAAATAAATGCAGATTGATTATTTATAAAACTTTTTAAAAACATACTTTTAGTTTAAAAGATGAATAATATCTAACATTTGTCTTGCAAATATAATTTAAGTTTTTTAATCTTCATGCATTCAAGGTCTTTAACTCCAAAATTTTGGCTATACCCATTTTACCCCGTACAACTAAAAGTACTATAAAATTTTTGTAAATATTAAAAAAAACTTACGAAACTCTTCCTGTAAATTTTTCTAGAAAGAAGTTTATCACTCACTATAAATGCATTGTTTTGTGTTTTGAAAAATAAAACTGTTGCTAAGCCTGGTAAATGAGTTGCTAGAATTTTTTTCCTCAAAGTCAAAATGTTGCCTGATATGTAAACATTTTCATCATATTTTTTTATTTTCAAAAAATGTTGTCCAGTAGAATAAAATCAAGAAAAATGCAACTATACCCATTTTACCCCGGGTCCCCCTATAGAAATTTAGGAAAGAGATTTGGAATCTTGTAAGGTATAATTTGTCTGGGCCTCCCTATCGGGGAAGCTTGCCCCCTTGTTGAAATTTTTCTAGAACTTCCCCTGGTCAAAAACCTGCCAACCCTGCTTTGAATCATATCTCATCTTAATAGTAGACTTTAAGACATATATTTCTTCTGTTCGTGTGTTTGTAAATCATAAGGCTTTTAAACGGCTGGACCGATTTTGATCAAATTTTTTGTGTTTAACTAAGTTGATTCGAGAATGGTTTAGATTTGCAATGGATATAATCGGAAACGTTTTTGTTAATTAATTAATTTATTTAAACATTGGCTGGTTAAATCTCCCCAATGATTAATATTTATTTTAACCTATTGTTCAGCGAGAACTGAAATAAATATTTAACCCGTTGCCAAAGGACAATAAGAAATCCAGCTCTGCTTTTTGTAATTAAATTTCCTACTGTGATATGTTAGTTGAGAATATATAAAACGTAGAGAGAGGGAGAGTGAAGCCTTCATTTCTTAAAAGCAACGATTTTAGGTCCCATGATATATTTTACTGGAAGAAATCAGGTTTCTTTCACTAGGTTCACGCAAAACATGTCTTTTTGCGTCATAGTTGAACCATGTGACGGGATCGTTGCCTCAGATTTTCCTAGCCAAATGATCAGAAAGTACCGTATCTAGCAACATTTGTTTCTCGGCTCAAATCCATCTGAGTTTAGGCGCCACTGGCAAAAAGCCTTAAATATTATCAAACTAATTAGTACATTATTGAAGGGAAAGATGGTGGAATTGAAAGAAGAAACAAATTTTATTTCCATCCAGATACGTTACAGCAGGGTAGTTCTGTACACAAAAGATCAGAGCAGTGGAAGATTTTTATCTTTGGTGGAAAGAACAAATTAGACAAAATATGAAGATCATTCAAGTACTCAAGGGAGGATAGTAAGTGAGACAAATGTTCAGTGAGAGAGCAGGATGTGAAAGTTTTCATTCAAAAGATCAGACTACTAATCGGTCTAAATTCGCAGCCGGATTGCAGTATAGTGATGGCTTGGCAGGGTTGGCCGGATTGGACCCAACTGGGTTGGACCCAATGGGTTTTTTTGAAAAAACCCATTTAAAAAAAACCCATTATTTAGCCCACTTTTGGGTTTTTTTAAATTTTCTGAGAAGTTTTTAAAAAATTAATTAATTTAAATACTTTCACAATTTAAGCTTCTTTTTTATTTGTTCTTCACCACAGAGAATGGACATAAAAAATGAATTTTTAACTTGAATAGTATTTCTTAACTGTTAACAGTATTAAAAAAATACTGCAAAGAATTTAAATAAATATATTTTACTTTTTTCTTTAACGTCAATAAATAACTCAAATTATCTTGACTAAGTCCTGTCACGTCTGATTTTCTCATATTTGTATATTGTACAGAGGAAACTACTCTATCTAAAAGGCTTTCATTTGAATTATTTTCTGCAAACCAACACGTCACAAATCTTGAATAAACACAAGGTATATTTTTTAGAAATTAGCAGGTTTTACAAATGGTCGGACAGAAAACAGAATAGGAGTTACATTATTTTCATTATCTTACAAAAAAGTTTAATATTTCTTACTCTGTACACAGAAATAGAAAAACAAGCAACATAAAATTCAAAGAAATGTCTTGATTGAGCTGGAATTCAGTAAAAAGGGATTTAAACTACTTGAGGTTAGTAGTTTTGCATAACAAAATGAAATACAATAAAGTAAAATGAAAAAAAAAAAAAATGTAAATTAAAAACGAACAATAGATTTTATCACTCATGGAAACTAAAAAATCTTAAACTTCACCATTCTTAGGTTTCGTTGTCTTTCATACTTTTCTTCAGAAAACGCTGAATTTTCCAGCTTTTTTTTTTATCCCAAGACAATTTTTGTGCTTTGTCCATATACTTACGCTACAATATGCTACAAGTACCCGCATTTTACCTAAAAAAAGACAAAAAACCCACATTTCTTTTAAAAAAACCCAGCTTTAGTTGGGTTTTTTTTGGGTTTTATTTAAAAAAACCCAAAAAAAAAAACGTGGATCCATGGGCTTTTTAAAAAAAACCCGGGTTTTTGCCAACCCTGTGGCTTGGTGACTTTGGCCATAAACAATAGAGTTGCTGAATTATTGATTTACATTTTAAAACTTTTTGCTTATTCAGAGAACTGTTTTTACATTTATCATTTTTTTAAACAATGACTTTTCGATTGTTTTATTCTTTTCATATGGATGATGTTGCAGCGGAATTTCCCGTTTTTTCTAGATGGGTAATTAGTTTTTGCACGTAATATCTGAGGATGATTTTTACCCTTTGAGAATGGCTGAAGGAACAAACCATGAAATCTATGAAACTCAAAAGAAAAAGTACATAATGAAAGAACTGCTTATTGAGCATTAGATTAATCAAGTTGTAATAAATATGTACGTGTTCCGACACCAAGCATCTTAAAAACATTTTCTTTTTACATATTTTTTTCAACAAAACAGTTCAAACACTTGATAGTTTATTGAATTTCTTAACTTTACAATTTAAAAAGTTTGAACAGAACAACGTCTGTTGGGTACTCTAGTTGAGGTCTAATATTTTTATTCGAGCAAAATAATCAAAGTTCAAATCTGAACCTCAGAGCTAGAAGGATGTAAGTATTATGATAATAATTTATCAGTTAAGAGATTGAAAAACTTTTTTTTTGAGCACATGCAAAGGATAGGACACAGGCTCTTTTAACCCTGGTAAAAAAATTGAAAAGGATTTTTTTCAAAGAACTAGTTCACACGGCTGGATGTGGAATAGGCTTCTACATACAATGCACCAATAAATAGAAAATCGCAGTTTTTGGACTTGCATACATCTGGCTCTGAGATACAGAAATAAGAAATGAAAAAATGCTCCATAGTTATCCAAAAATGAGGTCCAAGGAATGTTGAATCTTTGAGAAGAGATACAATAGAGGGTGTGAAGACTCATTCATGAAATCCAGACCCCAAGTCACGTGATATATTTTAAAGCAAAGCATTGGAAGAAATCAGCAGATATATTTTGCTTGTTTCATGCAAAACGTGCCAACCATTCGTCATGGTTGAGTCACAAAACTTGGGGCCCTTGGGTCAGCTTTTGCTAAGCCAATGATTAGTCTTGCACCCTCCATTTTCATTTGTGTTCTAAGTGTTGAATTTGATTTTTTTTCCATTCAGATGAGGATTTTTCGGGCTGTCGTCCTCGTTGTAATGGATATTTTAGGAAATGTTGTTATTTTAATTGATAATTTAAATTACTCTGCCTGTATTGTGTGTGTGTGTGTGTAATGTTGGTCATCTTCATATTTGACTAAATTAGCTGAAACTTCCATCCCCAAGGTAAAGGGAATTCATATTTTTTCTTTAAAAAAAATCTTGGAAATCTTTTTAAAAAATTACTTTTATGATTTTGAAATCAAATTTAGTGTAGATTAGAATAAAACATGGTAAAGTAGAAGTTTTTATTAACAGCCATTCATAAATGGCTTTGTTTAAATTATTTGATTTTTTGCTCAAACTTTGAGAGGTGTTCAATTTTAGCGAGTTTATGAATAAATCAATAAAAATGCAGATAACCTTTATCAATAACCACAACTGTCATCTTGTTGAGATTAAGATAACTGGAGTAGAACAAACATTTTAGTAGAACAATAAACAAACCTCAAAGGGAAGAGTTTTTAGTTTTGTGGTTTTAAAATATGCTACTGAAGCAGTGAAAGGAACTCAAGTGTGTAACATTGTGATTAACAGTAGTTTGAGTCTTATTTTCAAAGATAATGAGCATGAAAAAAAAAAAAAAGACTTCATCTGTATTCCTTTTCTATCTTCATTAAATACTGTGTCTTATCTTGGCTACTTGCCAACTCTGAATTCAGATATGAGAAAACAGAAGGGAGAGAATTTTGTTTTTCTTCTCTGTACTCCAAGTTGAGGGTGATAGTCAAAACAATGTTTTGATAAGGCCTGAACTAATCACAAATTAAACCTGGAATATCATGATTGATGAGTGGGCCTCATATTGTGCACCTGTTATACATAAAATGATAAAAATACACTAAAACATGGACAGCAAGCTATATACATAACCAACAAATCCAATTTATAAATGAGTGTTCTTGAGTCCCATTGTCATATCAAAACTTTTGTCTTGTCAAACTTTTTTTCCTGGCTCATATTGATTGACCCAAAAAAGTTTTGATATATTTTTTGAAAGTAGTTTTGATGTGCTTTTAATTTTGTCTTTAAAAAATCATTTTCTTTTGTATTCTTTACAGATCTTTTTAAATATCAGAGCAACAGTATAACACATCTAATCTCAGAAATAACTGTAAGATAACCTACTGTTGCTTTGAAGCAACGGTATGCTGTCAGCAGTTTAGCATTTCTATTTAATATTGAGATACACTTATGATTTGATTCATTACAGATAACACCTAGGTTCTTTATTTTAACCCCTAGAAACTTATACAAGGCTTCATCATGAGGCCTAGTTTAAAATTCTTAATTCTAACCAAGGTTCGTGATTTTTTTTTTTTTTTTTGATTAAAAAAAATAAAAAAAGTCAGATTTTTTTAATTTAAATCAGAATTTTTTGATTTTTATTAAATTTATAATTATTTATTACTTTACATTTATAAACATAATTGTTTTATACTGTAGATGAAACTATTCAGCCTACTTTTAAAACTAAGATAAGTTCTCTAACTATTCAATACATTTTTAAGATTTAAAAATATCTTATAATACTTGGATAAGAAGTGTTTTTGTTTTGCTTAAAAATATTGTTCCCATCATCATGTACATTTTAGTGTAAAAGAATATGTTGAGCAATTACTTTTCTTAATTATATCAGTGATGGTGTATGAGAAAAACTGAAAATTTTTATTTGGTTCTATACTGAATTGAACTGTAATTTTGGGAGTAACAGCAATATTTCAAGAAGGGTAATCTGTTTCACACAGATCAAGAGGGATCTATGTAGTTTTGCCCAGGGCTGTGGATTCGGACTGATTTTGGGTTAAAGGAGTCGGAGACGTTAAAAAAATACTGATTCCAACTCCGGATTTCTTTTTTTTTTCTTTAATTTTCACTGACTCTCCTTGCATTAAAAAAAAAAAAAAAAACACTGACTACCAATTAATTTGATTACATGTATAAAGGCCTACTAATAAGAAAATAACTGTCATTGTGTCAACCAGCTGGCTTGATTGTTTATCATACTTTCTGTAACAGTCACCAGCTAGCTACCTACGCTGTCTGCTAGTTTGCTTATTTTCTAACTTTATTTAACTGATAGCAATTGTCAGCAAGCAGTTTTGTTGCCTAACATTTTCTAAGTAATCACTTTCAAATAAAAAGAATAAAATGTTTTTTGTCTTTATCTCAGTTATAAAATAGTAAAAGGAATGTACAATAAAAAATTTCATAAAAAGGAACTTATATTTCAATCTCTGTTTGATAGTTTTTTTCCCTTTCCATAAGGGGGTAGGGGGGGGTGATTTGAAAATATGAAAGATTAATAAAAAAGCTGGAGTTGAAGTTGGAGTCTGCCATTTTTCTTCCGACTCCACAGACCTGGTTTTGCCTGTTGAAGTTAACATTGTATAATGTAAGTGCATTTAAATTTAGAGCAACACATTCTAAAAATGCAAAATTAATTTATAAAAATAAAATTAACTGATTTTATTTAAAGATTTTGATATAAAAAATCACTTGATTCAAATCAATTGATTTAAATCAATGATTTAAAAAAAAAATTGATTTAAATCAGGATTTTAATCAAGATTTTAATCAAGCTGATTTAAATCAACAAACCCTGTTTCTAACCCTTGTGCAGCATCATCAAAGATAATTTTAAAATAATAGTTTTTCAGCGTTAGAACTGCTCTGGATGAGATCTCTGACCCCTTTTCCAAATATTGCCAAAAAAAGCTTTAAATTATTTTTTTGGAGCCGCGAACTCTACAAATTTTCTCACACATTCATGTCACAAGAGATCTTCAATTTTGCAAAATTTCCGAGGAGATCCACTGGAGCAGCCGAGGGGTTATTTAGGAGTTAAAACCTCTCCCAGATTCCTTGGTTATATTTACAAATTTTGCCAATCCAAATATAGTTATTTATGTGCATATAACCCCCTCATATACCATAGTTTGTTACGACCAAAAACCCCATCCAGAAAGGGGTTTCTGGCTGCGCTACTAGGCAGGGCCATCTTCTCTTCCCCAAACGTTTCAACATATGTAGCCTAAAATTGCATTTCTAAAGCATCATTATCAAACAGTTTCTGAAATTGCTCTTAAACTCGGATCATTCTACTGACAAAATCATGAAAGTCCTAAAATGTTTTTAAGACTTCAATTTTGGAAAATTTCTGGACTTCATGCAATGTAATTTGTTTAGTGAATAATTATCAATGGTGTTAAGAACATTTCAATGCCATGAAGGTGTAAAGTTTGAACTGTGTTTCTAAATTCTAGGTATGCCATATCAGTATTTAATTGAAAATGTAATTATTACATGTGTCAATTAATTATCATACAGAAATTTCCCTGCGATTCCAAACTGCATTTTGATCAGATCTTAAATTTTTTGCTATCTCTATTCAGACATTGACCTGCGAGTCTGCAGAAATGTTCACAAAATTGGCCCTTTGGCCAAAAAGTTTGGAGACGCCTGATTTAGAACAAGAGGGAGAGAGCACTTTCTGCGAAATAATAATAATAATAATAAAATATGTAAGGGAATCATGAAGCAGAACTTGCCATAAAGCAAATAAAAAGCAGTAAACAAACATCTGTAATTTCCTCTATCACAAATAAAAGTAAACCAAATTTCTATTGTGCAGTTGTAGATAAACATTAGAATTTCTCTCTTATTTTTAATAGTTTTGTTTTGTATTTAACTAATTCCCTATTTCGTAAACTTTGCATTTTCAAAAATGTTTCTTTAACATTTGTTTAAATTTCATGCGTAACATTCACTTATCCGGGCCGAGACATTTCCAGAACATCCTGGAATTGGGCATCTGCTGTATTATCTTTCTACAGATTCGAATGAATTCTTTTTACCACCTAAATCTCTATTCTAATCTTACCTGAGAAAGTTTTCAATTTCGATGTATTTCAATTTCTTTTAGAGAAAATTTTTATGTCAAAATGATCGGATTTCCAACATTTCCTCCTGTTTTTCCCTGTGTGTCCCTGATTGATACATTTGTCCCCCCGTTCCCCCCAAAAAGATAACTTTTCATTTCCTTTTAAAATTTGATGCATATTTTAAATTTTAGTTCAATGCATATTTTGTTTTATTTCATCTAGGGGAGCATTTTCACAAGTAGTGTTAGCAGAAAGCAAAGATGAAAGCTCAAAAATGGTTGCCATAAAATGTATTGATAAGAAAGCATTAAAGGGTAAAGAAGATTCTTTAGAGAATGAAATAAAAGTTCTTAGGAGGTAAACTCAGTAAAAATATTTCTTTCTCTTAATACATAAAATTCTGTGTTTTCTCCTTTTGTATTTATATGAATAATTTTAATGCGTGGAACAGAAGTCTTGTATGTTTTGATCCAATCATGTATTACTGCATTTTGTTATTTTGTAGTTGTATTGAGGGTCTTATACAATTTTAAGAACACAAATGAGCTTGTATCAGTATGTTCTAAAGAAACCGAAATCTCTAATGTTGTACTTGAACTTCTTTATATTTGTTGTAACTAACTATAAGTTGTGAAGAAGATAAAGATGTAATGTATGTTAATGAACTTCTGGCAATAGGGCAGTTGCAACCTATTAAATGTTCATGTTTTGGCTATTGGATATTGTTAATTGACCCTCAAAACTAAAAAATTCACCATCGCCGAATTTTAAAACACCGTGGTTGATTTTTAATGAATTTTTAAAAATCTACGCGCAAAAGTGTGCTCTTCTGAAACGTCATGAGCCTATGTCACATGGCGGCGAATGGGCAGCCTTCCGCCGAAGATCCCTTGTTTTCGCTAGGGACATTTTGAGCGTGCTGATATTTTTATTTTTTAGAAATTCAATAATCCTTTTGAACACACCATGGAGATCGGAATCGTTAAAGCACAATCTAAATAATCTTCCTCATGTAACATCAATGATGATATTCGAATATTTCCGAGAGGATGAGAGATTTAATGTTCCATAAACGCGAGGAGTTAAATACGAGGAGATAAGCCTTTTACGTTTCGGCTTCTGAGTCGAATGCGTGACCTTCGGCTTCTGCCCTATCAGAAGAGAGCATGACGTCACAAGCGCTTGAACTTTAAAAATTAATTTTAAAAAAACTACTTATCGTATCGCAAAAAATTTTTTCACCTATGATGTTCATCCCCGTGGCAGAAAGCTGCCGACACGGCGACATTGTCGCAGAATGAGAGAGAGTTTATGCAGAAAGATTTTGCACTAAGGAGCGAAAAAAGGGACAGGGGGAAAAAAGGTCAGCAATAAAATCATTCTGCAGAACAATACCAAAGGATATTCTGTTTCACGGTAAAGAAATTTAACGGAACTATGAATTAAGGAAAAGGCCTGATTTCCTACGAAAAATAAAATAATTGCGACATTTTACAAAAAAAAAAAAAAACTTTTGCGAGCACCAAATCGAGCGATCATTGATGACTGTAGTAGTCTGCAACATCGGAAATTGGGAGGAGCACGGATAGAAGCCAGTTCTAACCAGAACGTCTCACCACTTGGAGCGATTTTAAAGCAACCCTGTGTTGATCAAAGAGTGACTCGCAACGCACATGTTTGTGTTTGTGTGAAAGGGAGGAGGGGTGATCCTTTATTTTTTCAAATCACATGCATATTTTAGTTACAGGGTTCGTACGGGTCATGGAAATCCTGGAAAGTCATGAAAAAAAATTAACGAATTTCAGACCTGGAAAAGTCATGGAAAATTGAAATTTTCACTGAAAGTCATGGAAATTAATTTCAAGTCATGGAAAAATGTCCTGGACAAAGAGAAAGTAACAGTAATTGAAGGAGCATTAGAAATCTTGAGTGATTTAACAGTATAGCACATAAAAGCTATTAAAAGTGGAAAATTGAACGATCCGAAAGATAAATCTGAATTTTGAAATCTCATTGCATCCACTTCTGTCACAGCCGCTTGCCTTTTTTTGCGATGTGATTTTACTGCTTGGACATCACTTATTTTGAATTTACTTTGATTTTCAACGCTTCTTATGTTTCATATTCTGTAGTAGCGAAATTTACGTTCTTTTTTGTCCCGCCCACTCAAAAAGAGCAATTCAATTGCATCCAAGTTCGATTCCATCACTCGTAGGAACTTTATTATTAAATTTATCATAGTTTATCTTAATTTGTTGAAGGTTTTAGAAAATAAAGATCTTTAGTCAGGTGATAGAATACAGAAAAAGAGGAATTCTAATACTCTAAAACAGTAGTGCCCAACATACGACCTGGAAAACTAATCCATGCGACCCACTGCTACGTTCAGTGTCGGGAATTAAATGTGTTCTGGAATTTCTGAACCTATTAATTTATATGCATTTGAAAATGTACAAATAAGTGAACAAAACAAGTATACTTTTGAATCAGAAGATTGATTCATTACTAAATGGTTTTTTTCAAAAACAGGTCTGGTTTAGAAACAGAAAACTTAACTATGTGGCTTTACTTTAAAGAACCAAAATACAGTCAAGTTACGTGGATGATTAAATGCACTGTTGACACTAAAAGGCAACTTTTGAAGCAAATTTATTGAAACTTAGTGATGACTCATTCAACCTTTGCCCCATTCATTATCATTCTGCCTGTTTATAAAAAGAAGGAAAAAAAATTAAACATCATCATATTCGTATCACTGCATTTTTACTTTACTTAAATTTATGATGAAGACAAATAAGAATAGTTTAGTTTAAGTGTTCACTTATATTTTTTCCATTATGAGTAAGTGCTTCAATGAGGCTATAGCATTCCATGTAAACATTTTGCTAATGCTCATTTCCAAAAAATTAGCAAGTTTGAGAGCAAATAGTGCTATTCTCTTCCTGTAATGAGGTCATGAAAAAGTCATAGAATTTTTTTTATCCAAATAGAGTATAAACCCTGTAGTTAGTTTTTTTTTTTTTTTTGGGGGGGGGGGGGCACCGAACTGTAATGAATATTTTAATTAAAAATTACTTTTTCTTCGGATCTTATTTCTTTGAGTATTGAATAGATGTTGCATCAGTATTTTTCTGGTATTACAATTTACAGATAAGTAAGTACTAAGAGATTAAGACTGGAAACTCAAATGTGAAAGTGGCATCTCTGTTTAAACAATCACCCCCTGCTATAACATAACTTACACTAGCGTTACATAAATTAGCATAATAATTTACATTACTTTTGGTTAGATTTGATTTTTTTCTCCACTTAACCGATTGCTGTTACCATGGTGTTAATATTTTTTACCATATGGATTTAGCTCAAGGTCACTTTTTTTCCCCTGAAAGAAGTGACCCCTTTTCTTCCCTAGAACTGAAAATCTGTTGGAAGCCCTGATACTGAGCTTTAATGCTTTTCGTTTTTGTATAAATGAATTTACCTAAACAAGAAGTTGTGTGAAATTCGTTAAATAAATTTTTCACTTTTGATATGAACTGCACTTAAGTTTGTCCTTAAGTTCATTTTTCACTTCACGGAGCATACTTGCGGAAAGAAATAAGGTCCAGAAAATAAAATAAAATTCTGCCACAGGGATGTTCATACATGTTACTCTATCATATAAAAATATAATTGAAAAATCGAAAACTTCCCTATTATATTGAGAGCTTATTAATATTTATGTTTGTACTAAAATATAAGAACCTGAATTTTTTAAAATTATGCAGAGCCCAGAGTTTCTACTTTTCTTGTATTCTCCCACTTTTCCCAGCTGTTACTTTTTTCAGTTAGCCCGGCACAAGCGATAATTCGCCAAATGATTACACCCAACGCCAAGCGATAATTCCCCGAATAATTCGCCAAGCAATAATTCCCCAAATAATTCGCCAAGCTATAATTCCCGAAATGATTCATCAAGCGAATATGCCCAACAAGGGTTGTAAGAAAATTGGCGGATTTCTAGATCAATTTGATGAATAATTGCTTCTTGTTGGGCATAATCATCTGGCAATTTACGAATGCACCCGACTAACGAAAAAATACCCTTTTTTCTATTCTCGTACTTTTTCTTATTTTTCCCCTTTCAGCATGCTGCTTCAATTTTTGTGCTGATTTTTCATTTTAAATTTAAAAAATTTTTTATAGCCCTTTCAAGAATATTCAGTTAGGTTGAATTTGAAAAGTAGAAATAAGCATGGAATGTAGCTAAAGTATCAATTGCACCACAGTGCTACAAAATACTTTTGTCATACCAGAAAGACAATTATCTCTGAATTTATGTTGTGCATGCACCAATTTTTGATTGAACTAAGTTTCTTTCTCCTATATTTTATTTAGGGTGATACTTTTTGTCATGTAATTATAGTTACTTCACTAAAAAAACTTGTAATGTGTCATCAATAATCCTCTAGTTTTATTTTGTAATTATTCTGAAAATTATATTCATGGCACTGATTACTTGTGCAAAATCATGCACATATTATTATTGTTTAGAAATCTAATCACACTTCCATTTTTATCTACATTGAGTTCTCAATCTACCTTTGCATTTAAGATGAAGTAAATATTGTTTAATTTTTAAAATGAACTAAATTGATCCCGCACTGCTATTGCTTAAAATTTTAATTATCGGCCATGTCTTTATTTTACACTGTACCTCCACCAAAAGTTCTTTGAAAATGCTGTAGTAAGGTAAATGACTAGTTATGGGGCCATTTCACAGTATTTTCTCCAAATGTGGGGTCTGACATGACCTTTTTTTTTCCTATTACTATTTAAATTAATGTTTGATTAGCACTTTATTTAATTTTGAGTACAGACTCAAAATTAAATAATGTACTAATCAAACAGTAAATTGAATAGTTATGGCAAAAATGGTGTCATGTTGCGAACTCTAACTACATTGAGACAAAATACTGTGAAATGATTTATGGGCATGGTTAAGGGTTTTTTAAAAATTTGGGTTCTTGTTGAACTGATATTGCAGTTCTAGTTGATTGAAAATAACATTCACTGTGTTAGAACTTAAGAAATTGCACTTTACTAGCTGTGGAATTTTCATTAGTTTTTAACTATGGTTTATATATATATCTATATATAATATATGTATATATAGATACATATATATACTTTTCCAAATAAATTTTTTACGCCAAGCAAACCGGCCGGGACACCAGGATTTTGTCTGAAATCCGGGACTGTCCCGGTCAAACCGCTACGTCTGGCAAGATATAAGAGCATAAGGCGCATTATGAGAGAAGAATGCAAAAGCAAAACTTCCCCGCTCATTCCTCACATCGATTGATGTCACATCCGTTCTACTGCGTTTGTGTAGAAAGCAACATCCCCCACACAGCACTTTAAAAATTCATTTAAAAATGGTTAAACACTGATTTTTGGTTTAAAACTGGTACCAATCAACAATTTTTAATGTTCTTTCAGTTTCAGGCAGATTTAGAAATCCTGTAACTTCTCTATTAATGCCAAAAATATACCTGTATTATCCAAAATGAGCTAAGGAATGAGTTTGTATCAATATAACTGTGATCTGATAAAAACAGCAATGTCAGATCCTTTAAAAAAAAACCTTGAAAAACTTAAATGTGAAGAAAATTCACATTGAAATTATAAATTACACTGAAGATAAAATCTTATGTTAGAAAAAAAGGTGGAGGATGTTCTTGAAAGTTGCTATTTGGAAAATCCGCCAATGGTGCTTCTGGAATATCGATTAAACTTGATATTGAGCACACAACACAAATCTGGCCATTACTGGTTGGGTGCCCATAATTATTCATTTACCGTACTATATGCCTTTTATCTGATGCCTAATCATAAGCTGTATATATTTAAAGATATTGTAATTTTATGTATAAGATAAGATCAAAATCAAGGCATCAATTTTGAGTTTGCAAGGGGAGCTTTTCCAAGAAAATTCATTGTACAATTTCAATGAAAATCCTGGGTTCAGGAGCCAACAATTAAGTTAATATCATTGATTTCTTAAGACTAAATGCTGGTGGTACAAGTGATATATAATTTCCTCCTCAGTAAGTTTTTCCACTGAAAATATTATCATTTTTTTCTTTTCAACAGGCTCAAACATCCAAACATCGTACAACTTGTTGAAACATTTGAAGATAAAAATAAAGTATATCTTGTAATGGAGCTGTAAGTAATTTTTCATTAAAATTAATTATATATTTTAAAGGAGCTTTTTTTTATGTTTCATTTATGTCGTATAATATTTTGTTTTGATTCCCGATGTTTATTCTACTCTTTCCTCCAAAAAAAAAAAAAAAAAAATCTCATGTTTTTTTTTTCTTTTTTTTAAAAATTTTCCTGTGGTGTCTCAGTTTGTAAGAGGTTTTTAAGCTTTTAATGCAAAAGAACTTTCTTATGACATCAATTGAACATCTGACAGTAACTATTTAGAGTTTCTGGTCTCTTGGAAAAAACTGAACTTTTTTTTTATAATTCCATTATCGAGTGTCAAATGAATGTGCCTTCCGATTTCTCTTATTGTTATTAAGTTGTTAATAATGAAACAGTTAAAATAATTTTCTAATTATGCTTTGATTATTTTTAACTGTCTAATTTGTGCTAGAAATGTCTATATGCATGATTTTTGATCTTATATTAAGATTCATGGAGAGAGAGAAATGTTTTATCTTTTCTTGTGTACAAATTACTTATGTTTCTCTTATATATTACTTTTATGAATAATTGAGGTTAATTTTGAAAATGATATTAGTATTGCAAGTTTACCAGCATTGCCAACCTAAATACATTTTGATGAGTTACTTCAATTGTGTGTGTGTATGTGTTTTTTTTTTTTTTTTTTTGACATTGGTGGAAATACTGTAATTACGTGATATATATGTAGTTCAGAGCCAAACTAGTACAAGTCCAAAAATTATGATTTTCAGTTTAGTAGTGCGTTGTATGCAGATTCCTATCCCACATTGAGCCAGTTCAACATAATTCTGAAAAAAATTTCTTTGTCATTATTTACCTGTGTTGAAAGAGTGCAAGTTACATCCTTTGTGTGCACCAGGCAAATGTTTTCCCTCTCTCCTGTAAAATGGTGATAATGTGATTTCAAAAGTTGGACTCTGAGGTACCGATATGTTTTCTTAAGTATTACACAATGTACGGATATTTTGTTTTAAAATATTTATCATTATGGCCCTTATACAAGTAAAAAGTCTGTCTTGGATAATTTGCTTTTGTAATCAGTAATAACAAAAAGGGATTTTTTTTCCTCTTATGTGACCAAAACAAAATTGTTCTTCTAAAATTTAATTTTGTATATTTTTTTAGTAACTATAAAATAATATTAAAATTTTTTATAGCATTCACCCCTGAATATTTATCTGATGACTTATTTGTTGTATAATATTTATTTCATAAAGCAGTTTTTGTTTCAATGTAGTAGTTTTGTTCATTTTTTATACTTAGACATTAAGTTCTTGAATAATTCAAGGATTTGAGTAAATGGAGAAATTGAAGTAGTGTAGTGATTTATGAGTTGTATTGATAAATCTTGAGAAAGGAATAATGTGTTTGCAAAAATCAATGTTCTGATTGTTTGTTCTGATCTGACATATAGTCATTACCTTTGAAAAGCGATGAGAAAAAGAAAACAAAAAAATATTTGGCATCAATTATGATAAAATATCATATATTAGCATCCATCAAACTTTTTTGAATGCAGGACTGGCAAAAGCTTTTGAAAATAAGTCTTGCCTGTCTTTTTGCACGAAAAAAAAAAAAAAAAAAAACTTCTTGACTCAGGGTCTGTTAAAACTCTTGAAAAATAATTGCCCACCGGTGAGGTTTTTTTGTATATAAAGTACAGTAGAACCTCTCGATAAGGGACACCGAGGGGACCGGAAATTTTGTCCCTTAAATAGAGGTGTCCCTTCTTCGGAGGTATTCGAGTTTATATATTCAATGTATTTAATCAGTTTAGTTTCGTAATAAACATAAACCATTAAGATAAAAGGTTAAAAATCATTAATGTATACTGAATGAAATTCAAAATCATTCAAATTCCAAAATTGATTGTTTTAACAATTAAAACTTAATAAAAAATTTGGCAATGGTATAGTTTTGTAACTCACATTAATTATTTTGAAGTAATTCCTTGCATAAACTTGTTAGATTTCATATAATTTAAAATTCAATACAATAAAAATTTCAATCAATGTTTATATTTTAAAATTTTCTACACATAGTTATCCGTGCACCGTTGACCATCCATCCCCCCACACGAATAAATTGAGGAGAAGAAAAAACATGTGTAAATTTCAGCAAGAATTTTATAATTCATCATCATCATGCATTATGAAATTCTCTGAAAAAATGCATCCTATCAGTACCCATTAATGTCAACTTTCACCAGTTGAATTTTAGATTCTTAAATTCCAGTAAATTCAATACTTTGTATGCATGCACATTCATTTTTTAAAGTTTTTGCTTAACTGTCCCTTAAATAGAGTGTCCCTTATTCAGTAGCAAATGCATGCAGGTCTGCATTCAAAGGGACTGGGATCAGAAAAAATGTCCCTTAAATTGAGGTGTCCCTTATTCGGAGGTGTCCCTTAAAGGAGGTTCTACTGTAATAAAAAAATGAAATGAAGGAATAAAACTTTTTTGGTATTAAAGAACTGTCACAAAAAATATTTAAAAATAATGTTGCTTAATTACTGTGATAATTATATTTAAGTAAATAGACTTTTGTTGAAATGCATAAGAAATTAATCTCAAAATTCACATAAAAATGTCATTTGAGTAAGGAATTTTTCTTTACCTGTATGAGCAAAAATCTCCCAGGAACTATCAAATTTTTCTGTTGACCAATGCCGGGCAACTAGTTGAAAGTTTCTGCTATATAAACGTATATACTTTTTAAGTCTCTTAACCAAAGCTAATAACTGATGGAAAATCTCAGAAATGCGCACCATTTTCTTAAAATGAGTACAAAAAAAAGGGGGGGGGGGGGGAATATTAGAGATGGAGTTAGGTCTTAGTCTTGCAATTCTGTCAGCCGGAATGTTGATTAGTTATTATACATTCAATTAATCCTTCAATTACTCATTGTAGATTGTATGCTTTATGTGATGTACACAAGAACAGTATTATATACACGACATTTGTTCCAAGTATTAGTACTTCCTCTTATAGATTAGCAGAACATTTAGTTCATCTGCTTAAATCCATTTAAAATTAGGGTATGTATTGTTCCTGCAGATGTAGATTTGTGTGTTACTTAAGAATAACTTCATGCTAAAGCGATCTACTGTGAATGACACATCTTGAAAATGCCATCAATCTAAGGAAACATGGAGAGAAAAATATTGTAATTTGTCAACTGTAAATAAGCAACCTTTGCATCGACCCCAAGGTTTCCACTTCGATCGCAATTTTTGCAAAATACTGAAATACTACTAGGGCAAATCAAAAAGTCTTTGTGTCGATTTTTTATTCGCTAAAAACAGGTATAGAGTCGATACTTGATATAAGGACCATCTCCGTTCCACAGAAAAAGGTCTTCATAACGAGTGGTCATTATAAGAGGTAGAATTAAAAAATATATATTCAAGCATCATGCATGTTCCGTTGTCTCAATAAAATTGGCCTTCTTTCAAAGATTCCAATTAAATGCCCAAATTTTTTTTTTGCCATAGAAATTTTTAAAAAAAAATTATGAATGCAAAATATTATAACCAAATATTAAACAGATTTTAAAGTAGAAATTAAAAGGAAAAAATTTATTACATTCTTACAAATCATTTATTTTCTGACGATAAAATCAGAAACAGTTGTTTCCCTTTTAGACACACATGATTTTTGCAAAACATGATTTTCCATTTCAGTTATAGTTTATAAATGGTGTTTTTCTTGCCTTACATTTCAAAGAACACTTTTAAAAAATTTGAAACTATGAACTTTGGTTTCAATTTCTTCTTCATCTGATCATGATGCATCAATTTGTTTTTGTGCACAATTTCGAGTCATAGTTCATCTTCGACACATTTTACATTGATAAAATAGCATAATCGAAGTCACATAATCCATTTTAGCATAATCTTCAAAGTTAAATGCATCATCCAATTTCATTCTCTTAAAAATTTTTTACAGCATTTCATTTTCTCCTTCGAAATTTTTATCATCTATTGTCTGACCAATCGCTTCAGCAGTAGATTCCGCTTCTTTTTGCTTTTTAAAATCAGCATGATGGAAGCAATTCTTGATAGTCTTTTCTGGGACTTCATGCCATGCTGCTTTAGAGCGATACGAAGCTCTAAAGATATCCACTTTGTAATCTTCATCTTTGTCGAGTGCAGAAACAAACTTAAATCCATGTGGTTCAAACACCAAATTACCAATGCCCTTCTCCTTAGGAATCTGGTAATTTCACTTTTTTCCTCCCTTTATTATTTCTCTGTTGTGGTGAGTGGTAATTCCCCTCCACCCCCTCTCAAAGTTGGATTGAATACGGAAGACTGACACAGATTGAAGATCAAGCTCATTTCAAGTTACAAGCTTGTTTAATTGGAAGAAACAAAGGAAATAGTGTCCACTAAATTCAGTGGCTATATTGGATTAGACGATACAGAACGGTTGTTATACCGAAAGCAAATTAACATAGAGTTCATTGGGACAAAGTTGGGGCTTTTATCACTGGTTGTTATAATGGAATGGTCTTTATAATGTGTGGTCGTTATAATGAGCTTTGACTGTATACAGATATTTACAAATATATGTAGTGTACTACGTATCTTACATTATTTCTCCACATAGTCACCACACCGGTTCAGACATTTGTCTCATTGTGGTACTAAGTTAGAGATCCCCCTGTGGTAAATTCTTCCTGCTTCCTGTGGAACCACCGTCAGACCACGTTCTTAGCTTCTTGGTCACATGTGAATCTCTGTCCTGGCTGAAACTTCTTCAATAGACCGAAAACGGGAAAACCACAGGGCAAAGTCTGAACTATAGGTGATCCTGTGAATTGCTATGGGCTTTTGTCCGTTGCTCCATACAAAACGGATAACCCTTCGCTGCTCATAAGTTGTTGGACGTCTCAAGAACAACCATCATCTTAAATGACTGGTAGCAGCTCCGCTCTTTCGAGCAAAAAGCCGATACGGCTGGTAGGGTTCAAGGAACTGTCACTGCTGGGAATGTATATGTTTGCTTTGTATTCACAGCCATATTTTGGCTTTTTTTTTTAAATAAAAAAGGTGGAGACTTTTTGATTTGCCCTCGTATTTAAATTACGAAAATGAAGCAAGGCATTTTCGCTTTTTTTCTCAAATAAGAAAGAATAAATAAACAAAAATGATGCATGATCCGAGAGAAAGCGAGCATGGCAATAGTGAACTTAATGTTATGATACATTTTAGCTAACATGTATAAACTACTATTAAATTCTACAGTACTTTGTCTCAACGTACATTGTTTTCTCAACACATCAACGTCATTCTACAGTCTCTTTATCTTTGGGGTATTATGTCCCCAGAATAAACGCATTATCAGCATTTTAAAAATCAGACTTGTGTTTTCTCGATGCTAAGTACAACTTTTGAAATTGAAAAAGTGATTAGTTGCTGTCTATTCTTTCTTTAAAGATGTCTTTGGCTGAAAATATAATTTCGCTTTCACCTGAAGATGAAACACAGAGGCAGAAAGAAAAATATGTAAACATATTCATTAATCATCGAACATTTAGCATTTTGCTAAAGCTTTTTTCCCAATTTTGACTGTTTTGCTGAAGAGCTTTTGAACTCAGTTTAAACAAGTCCGAGTATTTAAAGTTGATTCATAGTTAGCATGCTTGACCTTTTCTGCTTTAAATTTTAACAGATTGGATCAAAAAAGCGGTGAACTTAAAAGAGCCAAAACATTTTTATGCATTTTTCAACTTTGTTATTATTTTTTTTCCTAAATTGCTAACTTTATTTTTTAACTTTTCTCTAAGTACATAGAATTGTTATTGATTTTTTTTTCTTTTCTTTGCGTGCATACTCAATTTTATTTAACAGAAAACTTTTATCTTTGTCTAGTGTAACTGGAGGTGAACTATTTGACAGAATTGTAGAAAAAGGGAGCTATACTGAAAAAGATGCTAGTCATCTAATACGTCAAATTTTAGAAGCTGTAGATTACATGCATTCTCAAGGGGTTGTCCACAGAGATTTAAAGGTAATTTGTTTTCATATAATCTACATTATTCTACATTTTGAAACAAGTTGATGTGTGCACCATATCTCTTCCTTTTACGCCAATTCAATGATAACAGTTCCTTGGAGTAAGCAAAGAAACACTTGAAATCTTTTCACCCATAGTTTGTCGATGCCAAAAAGCATTTTAAAGAGATTAGTTTTCCCAATATCAAAAATTTAAACGTGATTCAAGGGATAACTCTCTAAATATCGCCTATAGCGCCAAATTGAAACCAGATTCGATTTTTTTTTTTGCCAAATTTGTCATCAACTTGGTGACCAAAAGCTTAGCAGTATATTGCCAAGTGTTTGCCTAATTATAACATCACTCAAGTTTGCATTGAAATTAAACTGATGGGGAAAAAACAAAAAGGTGTATCAGACCCGTTTGGAAAATCCGAATACAACTAAAATGGAGGTGCATAACTTGACCCCACTAGGAGTCTACATACCAAATTGCTACTTTCTATGGCATACGGTTTTTGGATTATGTAAGACACATGCGTACTTACAGACGTCAGGAGAAAACTCGTGATACTGTATATACTTGCATATAAGTCAAGAAATTTAGTACAAAAAATGCCATTAAAAGTTAGGGAGTCGACTTATATGTGGGGTAGAACTTCCAAAAGTTTTCCAGAACAATTCTTGGAAAAAAGCACTCGAAAACATTATCATCTTCCCAATTTTAGACCAATCTTTTAAAGCAGATGCTTAAGAATCTTTACTTACACATTCTGCTATTATTCTACATGGTCTGATTGGGAATTAAAGAATTAATTGTTACAGTAAACGGCTGACTACGTGAAAAATGCAGGAATTGCCATATTGTTGAATTTCACCGATAGTCGCAAACTTATGCTCATCTTTTTAAAAATAATATAATATGGCTACAGCATAGAATTTTATAAATATTTATTCAAAATAAAATCAACAAGTAACAAAAATCATTACAGCGAAATCAAACCCTTTACAAAAATCGCGATCGCAGAAGTGAACACTTTTTGTGCAAATGGATAATGATCAGGCATTTTTCTACACAAAAATGTTTATTGCATTTCTTTTCCTCCTTTCTGTAACTTTTACATTCAAAATTAGCGACTAAACGAACCCAATTTTTTCAGAAAGTAAGGCCTCCTAATTATACTCGGGTTTTGGATTTTCCCCCAATTTTCCCTTTAAGAGTAGGGGGTTCGACTTACACGCAAGTATATTTGGTAATTAACTCGAGCATCATCAAAATGGATATTTTGAACGTCCATACCTTCTCAGGTACTCATTCACATGCGACCAAGCCGAAAAAAACAACTCCACATCTACAAGTGAGCAAAATGGAAATTTAGGCCAATATTTCAGTGAAATTTTTTCCGTGAATAGATTGCTTGTTGACAATGTAAAAGAAGTAAAAAGGGATATGCATCCTCTTGTAAAAACTTTTGACTGTCATGTCAGTTTTTGTAACTATGAAATATAGTTGCTTTATAAGTAACAGTAGCTCTAAAAATGCTTTGCTGAGAAAAAATCTTTTTTTTTTGGGGGGGGGGGGGTGCCTTTCAAAAGATGTTTTTTTTTCTTCTGGTATTGCAAAAAGTAGTTATAATAAAAATAAACATGGTGCAATAAAACCTGGAGGAAAAAAAAAAGTTTCTTTGAAAATAGTTTCTGCAAGTATGTTACACACATATAAGTTACCATGGCATAACTTTCTAATTAATTTATAATGACAAAGACCTTTGTTACCTTTTGTTGCAAAAAATTACATTTATTTATTGTTTATGAACTCATACAGCATAGTTTTTAGTTCTGGGCATACTTAAAGTAATTTTTAAACATTTCTGCCAATTAATTGGTGAAAATTGATTTATTATGCACAATCAGCAGAAAGGTTGATTACGGCCGGTTACCAATTACTGCCAATTAATTGGTGCATCCTAGTTTTCATTGCTTTTTATTTTTACTAAAGATGGTTTATGTTGAAATTTGAAGTCTAGCTTAGCTCATGTACCCTATTTATAAGACTTATAAAAATATGAGCTTTTTTGTTCTTGCCTCACTCCTCATTTCAGCAGCCTATGTATTTTTTAATGGATCTCTTGTCTTTGCTTGCCCCTTCCTCCAACCTTATTTTATTCACTAAATTCCAATTTTAGTTTCATTAATTGTTTCTTACAATTTTTACATGCATCAGATTCATTTTTGTAACTTTCATTTTTCATGTTCATGCAAGGTGCAGCTGGGGGATCTGCTAAATAGCCTGAACTCAAAATGAAAAAATGATGGTGGTGCTTTTGATTACCTTAGTTCTTACCTAGTGTTTTAAAAACTCTTATATTTATTCTATGCTATATTGTAGCAACCAAAAACAAAAGTGAAAATTAAACAGAAAAAGAGGTAGTGCATAAGTGAATAGACTTCTATATAACTTAAATCTGCTGCATTCGTGCCTTTCATGTATAATTTATTCGGGACTTGAACACCCTCAGAATATTAGATTGATCCAAATTTGATTTCCCCAAAAAGAATTTATGACTGTGCTACACTGGGTTTGTTTCTTTAACCAAGTCTTTTACTCAATATTTTGTTAGTTTTTATGTTGTTGCTTGCTTTTTGCTTTTTAGTTGACAATCAAAAGAAATACTGTTAATATGTTTGCATGAATGGAAAAAAAAATTAAAGGCTCCATTGTATTGCCCTTATTTTCTTTTTCATCCTTGTGCCATTTATTGATGCAAAATTTATTACAATAAGAAACCTGTAGCTTATTTGTTTTTACTTCTTTTTACAAAAAAGGAAGTATTGTATATGCGAAAAAATGTTCCCTCAAAATTCAGCCTTAATTTCCATTTTGCTCAACCCCTAATGAATGTTGAGATTTTTTTGGACCCGACTACAGGTAGATATATGCCTAGGAACATACAGACTCCCGAAATATCCATTTTGACGATCTGGAGTTAATTACAAGGAATTTTCTCGTGACGTCTGTATGTATGTATGTGCCTCGCATAACTAAAAACAGCATGTTTTAGAAAAGTGAAATTTGGTACATAGACTCCTAGTGGGGTCTAATTGTGCACCTTCCCTTTTGGTTGCATTTGGATGTACCTAAGGGCGTCTTTTACACTTTTTGGGGGGGAAATCATTGCTAATTTCATGCTTGGGGGAAAATCGTTGCTAACTATGCTAACTCAAGTGGTGTTATAATTTGTCAAGCAATTGGCGATGTATCGTCAAGCTTTTGGTTGCCAAATTTTGTCGCCAACTTGGCAAGAAATTTGTTTTAAGTCTGGTTTTAATTCAATGTTGGTGATATTTAAAGAGTTAACCACTGAATCACATTAAAATTGCTAGTAATGGGGAAATAAATCTGCGCTAAACGCTTTTTTGCCTTGGTTCGCAAGAAACTAGGAGTGAAAATATATAGTGTTTCATTGCTTACTCCAAGGCGCTATAATCATTAAATTGGCTTAAAAGGAAGTCATGTGATGCACACAGATCAGCTCGTTGTAAAAGGAAGTAAAAAGTTTTTCAATCATACCTTCAAAGCAAAAAATATATGGATTCACCCAGTGAATAAAATATTCAGTATATGCAAATGAATATTCCTTATGAAATTTAAAGTGAAATATCTCTGATGAAACAAAATTTTGATACTAATAAATAAGTTATAAATATGTTGTCAATGACGTAATTATACACCATAGGGTGGGGTAAAATAGGTCATGCGTTAAAAGCTTTAATTTCGCAACTTATTGAATAGTAATTTATCCTTTTTATTCATTAATGGGAAAACAATTAGTATGTAAACATTTCTAGAAGATATAATTTTCTTCTGTGATTTATCTCAGGGTCAGGCATTACTCACTATTTGTGATGCATAAACCTTCAAAACATCATCTCTCTCTGGCGAAACATAGAACTTCACTTTTGTTGTGCAAATTTCACTTTATAATTGTACATTGAGGAAGGAATGATGGTCACCCAGTGTTGCTAGATTGGGGGAAATTTCTCCATTTCGGGGAAATCTGGTGCTCTCTGGGGAAATTTTGGGAAAATGAGTTTTGAGGGGAATTTTTTGGGGAAAAATTTTTTGCTTGTGGAAAACCTGGGGGAAAAAAATCTCGGGGGAAAAAAGAATATTTTTCGTATTTAGATTTGCTTCAAAAAGTAGTAGTTACATTGTTTGTATCAAACAGCGTTGGTTTAGTTTTGCTCAACTTTATGGAATTCGCATTTCGCATTATGTGAAATATTATGCTACGGAATTCGCATTAATGTACTGCGTGAGTAACTAGTTGGTACGTGAAACAGGTAAAAATAAGTTTGAAGACTGTTCTTGGATAAATATATAAAAGATTCATAGTTTAAATGTACATACAGAAGCAGAGTACTAAATGCAAGTAGAAAAAACATTTGGTTATTTCTTATCTCTTGGTCAGGCGCTTGTATTTAGGACTAGTGGCATCCACACGACTTTGCCCGTAGTGGAAAATTAAAAGGTCTTTTGGTTCCCCTGTATATTTACAAATAATGCATGATGAATTTCTCGCCAATTGGCTTGCTCACGTTACGGTTCCACGTTATGACAGCTTGGTTATTTACTCATCCATCTTATGATAATTTTGCTCGGAAAAATGTTCTTAAAATTGGAATAGACAAAGAACAAAATCATATTTTCGAAAAATCGCTTAAAGGTGCACACCCTTATGCTACAAACTAATTCTTTGCCAAATTTCATGAAAATCAGCCGAACGGTCTAGGCGCTATGCGCGTCACAGAGATCCTGACAGACAGAGAGACTTTCAGCTTTATTATTAGTAAAGAAAGATAAAGAAAAATAAAGATAAAGAGGACAAAAAAAAAAGTGAAAACGGGAAGAAAAATAGTTGGGGAATTTTATAAGAAAATTTGGTTATTTGGGGAAGAAAAAAATTTTTTCAAGAGACAAAAATATTAGAGGAAGTCGATTCATTTTATGAAAATATTAGTGGAAAAATAATTTTTGAATTTGGGGAATTTTGATAGAAAACATCGCTTTTTGGGGAAAAGTTGGAAGGGAATTGGGGAATTCTGGATTTGAACATCTGGCAACACTGTGGTCACCATGTCACCAGATTGTAGTACTGCACATATACTTGTAGTTTCTGGTTCATTGCACTTAATAAAGCGAACTCATGCTAATTACAAGTGAACATCACTATTTAAAATATCACTCGGCAGGTAGGTAGCTTACAATGCTTAGCTTCACAAATAAATTCTTCACTTACAAAAATTAAATTGAACAGACAAATCAACAGGTAACACATCAAGTGAAGCTTAAAATATAAGTTTGAGTTGATGGGAATAGTGAGGTTGTTTTAGCAACTGGCACAATTTTAATTTCTTGCTTTTAATTTTTGATAGCAGGAGTAAAAAATATCAGTTCCAGCATACTTCGATTTTTAGTTTTATCTGCTGCATAGTGCCAGGGGCGTGCACAGGGGGGGGGGGGAGAGAAGGGATGCCTGTTAGCCGGGGCTAAACCTGAAGGGTGTCCAAGATTTTAAAATAAGGAATGAAATATATGTAAGGACAGAGGGGTAAACAACATGGAGGGGCCACCCCGTAAAAGTCATTTGTGACAGGCCCCAATATTTCTGTGCACGCCCCTGCTTAGTGCATAGGTTGGAAATCTGGATTTGTGTAGGTACATAGGTAGATGTGGCAAACAATTTGATATTGTAACGGGTGTTATGTTTTTTACTTTCTTTTACGAAGTAAAGGAAATATTGTATTCGCGAAAAAAATTTCAACCGAAAATCAGCCTTAATTTCCATTTTGCTCACATACGAATGAATATTGAGGTTTTTTTTCAACTAGACCACAGGTGGGTGGGTATATGCCTAAGAATGTATAGACACCCGAAATATCCATTTTGAAGATCCTCGAATTAATTAGATCTCGTGATGTCCCTATGCACGTATGTGTGTATGTATCTCGCTTAATTCAAAAACGGTGTGTCCTAGAAAGTTGAAATTTGGTATGTCCACTCCTAGTGTGGTCTAGTTGTGCACCTCCCGTTTTGGTTGCATTCAAATGTTCCAAAGAGGGTCTTTTACACCTTTTTGGAGGGAAATCATTTAATTTCAGTGCAAACTCTAGCAGTGCTATAATTTGTCAAACACTTGGCAATATATCGCCAAGCTTTTGGTCGCCAAGTTTTTTTGCCAACTTGGAGACAAATTTGGCTTTAAAATAAAAAAAAAATCTGATTTCATTTTGGCTACTATTGGCGATATTTAGAGAGTTAAACATTGAATCACATTAAAATGTCCGATATTGAGAAAATTAGTGTGTATAAAACGTTCCTTTGCTTCTGTTTGCGACAAACTTGGGGTAAAAATATTTAAAGTGTTTCTTTGCTTACTCCAAGGTACTATTATCATTGAATTGGTGTGAAATGAAGTCATGTGATGCTCATTTACTTAAAATATTTGCTCTATAAGTAGTTTAAAGATTTTATCCTTAAATCCCATACTATAAAACATTAAGGGATGGGCTGGAAAGTGTTTATCTTCCTTTTTTTAAATTAATCTGAAGTGCTTAAAAAGTTAAATATCAATGTTGAAGAGTATTTATGTGTTTTAACTATGGATGTGTGTTTGTTTTATACAGAATAATTGATTTTTATCTAAGCAAAATTTAAAACTTCTGATTTTTTTTTTTTTTAAAGCCAGAGAACCTGTTATATTATAGTCCTGATGAAGACTCCAAGATCATGATTAGTGATTTCGGGCTCTCCAAAATGGAAGATTCAGGAATTATGGCCACAGCTTGTGGAACTCCAGGATATGTAGGTTTGTACTTCAGAAATGGAAATTTGCATAAGATGCACCAATTTATGTCTCTAGTATGTTTTAAAAGCGAATCTAATATGAATAAGTCCTCAGTAGTGAGTTATTTGTATTGAAATGAAAGTGTTTATGTTTGAAACCTGTTTTTATGGACTGAAAATTAATTTTTAACAAATATTGATTCTTTATTCTTCCAGCAGTTAAGGGAACATAGCTAAAGATTTTTTTTTTCATCTTGTGACAGACTTCTATTATTTACTAAAATTCTATGGTACATGTAAAAGGAAAAAATATTTCATCCCCATTCATTATTACTGTTCATTTATGCAAGAAAATTGTATAAAATTCAACTATATATATATATATACTCCCAATGCTTTTTAAAAATTATTTATTTATTTATATTTTACATAATCTGCTCTCCTAGTTTTGATCCCTACCCAGTATAAATGATCCTTATGTATTAGAAAAAAGGTGTGTTGTAATAAACCTCAGTGAATTCATTCTCAATTTGTTTTGTTGTAAAGATTTAGTACAAAGATTACTTCTGTTTTATTTACTAAAATCATAGCTCATGAAATATACTAGTTTTCCACTTGTGTCCAGGGCTTCGGAGTCGGAAGGAAAATGTCCGACTCCGACTTTTTTATTTATTTTTTATTTTATTTTTTCAATTCACCCTTTCCTCTCATGAGAAGGGTGGAAAACCTCTACACAAAGATTGAAATTTTAATTCTTTTTTATGAAATTTAAGCGTTGTATTTCATTGTAGCACACAACATCAGAAATTAAATTTGAAAATCTAATTTTTCCACTAATTATGAATTTAAAATTCGGATTACATATACATCCCATGGTTTAAAAAATTGAAAAGATTTAATTTGCTCCTCATTAATGTTTGACAAATATATGTTGATCAAATCGTGTGTTTTTCATTTTTGAAAGCTGTAACTCGAGAGGGAAGAAAAAGAAAACGCTTTTTCTTGCAAAGTCAAAAAATCTTTCTTGAGTAGGGGAGATCTACCCCGGCTGAGACCCATCTGGTGGGTGACAATCCAAGTTAATTTCGGAGTTAATAAAAAATATTCATAGTTTAATTCGGAAAACAATCCCCAATAAATCTGAAATTATATTTCATCTATAAAATTTCAACGAAAATAGGGCACTATTCTTGTATTGCAGGGAGATATGGAATACATGTATGCCTGGAGCCAATTTTACAGAAAATGCAGTGGCATACAACTGTGTACAAATAGCTTTTATTTTTTCTATAATTCTTCTTTGCTCAATTTTTAATTTTGATTTTATTGGCTGCTCTAGAATTAACTTTAATGTGAAGATTTTAAGATTAACTGCAATTATTGAGTGTTGTAATCAAGAAATCATATACTTATTTTATTTCATACTTTTTAGTGAGAATCAAGCTTGTAGATATTATCTTTGGATTGAAAAAACAGATATATTTTACCATATCTTTTGGATTTGTGCTTTTATGCGTTTACACTTATTTAAATTTACAGAACACTCGAAGTTTCCTCCCAAGCTATGGGCCCCAACTTACTCAAGGGATCCATTCCTTTTACAATTTTATAACTGAGATTAAAGTCAAAAAAAGGTTATTATTTTTGTTTAAAAGTGATTGCCATAAAATGTTAGGTAACAAAACCATTTACTGACAGTTGCTATTAGTTCAAGAATGTTAAAAACAGGCAAACTTGGGAACAGCGTAGCTGGCTATTACAGAAAATTTGATAAACAATCATAACTGCTGGTTGCAGTTATGATTGTTTATCGAGGCAGTAGTAGTCTGTTCTTAAAAAAGCAAGGAGAGTCAGTGAAAATCAAAGGAAAAAAAAAAAAAGCCTGGAGTCAGAGTCAACATGTTTTCTAACGACTTTGACTCCTTTACCCCAAAATCTATCCCACTCCAACTCCACAACCCTACTTGTCACACACTTGTGTGCTATGGTGCACTGGTTGAAAATTGCTGTAAATACATATAGTGAAAGGTATTTTGAAATAAATATGATGTTTTATTTCATATAAATATCTATTTTTTTATGAATTGTTCATGCTTTGCTAATTTGTATATTGCATTAAATCAACCATGAAGTAAATTAGTTCATTTATTCATTTTTTTTAAAGAGAGAAAAAACATAAATTAAAAAAATCATTTTATAAAAATGTTAAATATACCCATTTTTGTATAGACGTTTTCTACTTAAGGACGATTTTTTGTGGTCCCTTAAAAGTCTTTAAACAGAGAGCCAACTGTATATAAATAATCTTGAAAGTATAATTATTTTATGTTGGGGGTGTGACATGTTCAGGTCGTGACTTGTGAGTGTGACATATCTTACATGCACAGTCCAGTAAAAATATAGGTAACTTCTACAACACCAAAAATTTCTAGCTGCATTATACATGGCAGCATAGTTTGAAACTTTGACTAAGTTTTGAGAGCCTCAATCTGAAATGGAATATAGTGCAAAAGCTATGGATGTCCATGTAGGTAGTTTTAAAGGGGAGCTAAGAAGGGGAACTTTAATTTGAAAGAAAAAGAAATTCATACTTTTTTTTCTGTTTATGATGTTGTGTGAAGAAAATATTATATTTGTAAAGATTTTGAGTTGTAAAATCTAAACAGACTAAGCCATTTTAAGCAGATTCATATTTTTATTTTACTTAGAAGACGGATGGGAATCTGTTATCTAAGATAGATTGTTATAATTATGAAGGCAAATTCAGTGTGGATTAAAGTTATTAAAATTTTAAAGTAAAGCAATTTTTTATAACCCGCATTCATTGCTAATTTATGTTGAAGTACTTTCATATTTGTGATCGAAATGTATTAAAAAAATTGGCAGTACAAATATCTAGAGGGATGTTCAAGCCCTTTTCTGCTCTCCCCCTTAATCTTTTGATCGCCCATGGTGAAAGCTCAACCTTTAGCAGTGCTAATAATGTACTTTCTTGTTTGAGTTAACAGAAGTTCAATTTCAAAACATTGCAAACATTTTCAGACAATTTAAAGATTTTGAGCCTAATGCACTTACAGACAAATGACAGCATTCAGATATGATCCTTCTTTACCACATCATATGGTAAAGGTAGCTGTTGCCTGAGTAGGCACAAAGCAAAGAAACTTTTCCCACAGTTGAAATTTGAAAAGCAGTAATGGTGAAAACAGTTAAGAGAGTTTGCAAAATGTGTTGTGAAAAATTGAAGTTCATGCTCCAGAAGATGAAGTCAATTGAAAGACTATCCTTAAAAGGCTTAAGTAATTATAAATGAAGGTATTCAGTTCAAAATATCTACAGCATGCTCTGCATCACACCAATTAAAGTAGCAGTTGCTGATGACTCAATAATAAAACTTGGTTGAAAAAAAAACATGGTGAGTCCTTATTGAATCAAACAAAAAGTGTGAGAAAGATGAAGTTGATGGAATAATTGTTGAAGATTTTGTGGAGGTGTAATTATCTTCATCTTATTGCAAAAATAATAAATTCTGGTGGTAAGGATATTCAATTAGACAACATGAAATAAATTTGTGATCATGTTTAGATTTTATTTGAAAAACCAGGCAAATCTTGGGAATTAAAAGTTAGTACTGTAAAGAAATTCACACACTCAAACGTTATATACTGGTGGTTGAAAGTGCAATTTTTCTTGCATATAATTTATATTTAATCTCTTATTGGTGCAACATGCATTTCACTAAAGAACAATCGTTGTAAATCAGTTTGCGATACCTGTTCAAAGCTTTCCGGTCATACCACAACAAAACTCACTCCAACAATTCGAAGTTGAATCTTTATTTAAAAATAAGAAATGTCATGCCCCCCACCCTTTTTTTTCCCAGGACGACAGCTTAAACATTTTTGTTCCATATAAAAACCTATAACTCACACACACTAATGCAGCCAGAAATACCTTCTGGGGGGGGGGGAGGTTTGATCATAAATACTTTCTGGAGGGGAGTTTTTGATCAACAGAGTCCTTTCATTTGCATGAACTACTGTATTAGAATTCACATTTACATTAAAACCAATGCTTCTGGTTTTTTACCCCCAAAGCCCCCCCCCCCCTTGCTGCACCACTGCTCACCTGCCAATGATCACAATTTACAGAAATTTAGATGCTTTCACTGCAAAATGAAAGTGTGTATTTTAGGTCAGGCCCGCAATAAGTTCAAATTATTATTTTTTTTAAGTACAAAAATGTGTTTTAGAAAGTGGTCTTTTGTATGAAGATACATGATAGTTACTCACATTCAAATACATCAAAATTAAGAGCCAAAGCTTAAAACCTCTAGATTACAAATGTCATGACCCCAACACGTTATTCGCATTCGTCATCATTATGCATAATATATGTGTGTTATATTCAATTATAAACTTGTATTGATGCGTTTGAACCTGATATACCTTTTTAAAATTCTCCTGCAGCCCCAGAGGTTCTTGCACAAAAGCCATATGGAAAAGCTGTTGATGTGTGGTCAATTGGAGTTATTGCATACATATTGTAAGTAAGCTTGACTTTAGAGCCTATTTTGTAGTAAAATGCAGAAAATTTTACTTTGTATATTCGTTTATTTTTGTGATATGACTATGAACTATTTTTATTGATCACGAAACAAATTCACTCATGAATTATACTGTGTGTACTAGGGATGCACCAATAAGCCAATCGGCACCAGATTAATTGTAAGGATGATGATTTTCCAAACAACGATTTTTCCATCAACTTGATTTAGTTACAATTATACTCTTAGATTTAGTTACTAATTTGGTTATTTCTATGAGCAATGATTTATTTTTCTCTATTTTTATAATTTTTCTTTGAAAAAATATTTAAAAATTCTATGCAATCAGTTCTGTAAACCAATATTCTTTGTATATAGAAATATATTCTGTAAACTAAAATGAAAACTCAAACATGTATTCAGTTGATAAACATTTTTAGTTTTTCATCCGCTTTGATACTATTTACTGCCATTTAATGAAGGACTTTTATGTTTACAAAAATTATAAGGCAATCTTAAAGCACAATGCTGAAAGTAGGACGTGAAGAAATGTCTCAGCAGCACATGAGATTTGGGTGACAGTGCATAGATATCGATGCGCAAGATCAGTGTAAAATATAAAGAATAAATTTAAAAATGTGACATTGCTTCAAGTGTTCATAAAATTAAAATTAAAAAAAAAAAAACATCAAAGCATATTAAATAATTCTTAATTTTGTATCGAATGAAAAAGATAGTGATTTTAAAGACAACTATGAAGTGTATGTTGTATGCCTAAAAGGTGAGTAACTGAATTACCAAAAAATAGTTTAAATCAGAATATTCACTCACACATTTTGGAGGAGAGATGGAACAGACTGACATACGTATAAGTAATCATCTCGTAACCACCTACTTTTTTAAAAAATAAATATTAATTTAATGAGTATTTTTTAAATGAATGATTTTTTTTTTTCAATTCTGTATTTTTATTATTATTAACAATCTATTATTGACATGTTACCTTTTATTGCAGAAAATTACATTTATTGTTTATGAACTCATTCAGCGTAGTTTTTAGTTCTGAGCTCTTTAAATATTTTTAAAAAAAATGTCCAACTAATCAGTGAAAGTTGTCTGATTATTAATAATTGGCAAAGTAGCCTATTATGGCCGGTTATTGATTATTGTCTATTAATTGGTGGATCCCAGTGTCCACTTATGCTTGCAGCATCACTTTTTATAGTTTCTTATTCTATTCCTAATTTTTTTGCCTCTAAGTTTTTGCTTTTGTATATCATTCTTATGTATTATTTTCATGATTTTGTTATCCTGCAAACTACAGACATATTTTATTGTTATTTGCAGTTTAGCTTTACTCATGTCACTATTTTTCTCTAAAACAAGTGTTTTCCAGATTATGTGGATACCCTCCATTTTATGATGAAAATGATGCCAATTTGTTTGCACAAATATTAAAAGGAGAATTTGAATTTGATTCTCCATATTGGGATGAAATATCAGATTCAGGTAAAAAAAGGACTTTTATTTTTGGTTTTTCTTTGCAATTAGGAAACTTTTTTGCGAGTTTCTTTTCTGTGATTTTTTTTTATCTAAAAAGATTTATGACGAAATTTTACTGCAACCTTGCTATGTAACTTGTAATATACAAGTCAATATACAAGTACTAAATTTTATTATGCATCATATTCCCCTCCCTCATTTTTTTTTTTAAATATGTGTACTGTAATTGTGGTCACAGGATTCTACCTTTCAAAAAGAAGGAAAACTATTTGCTTTTGTGTTCAAGTATTGATTAACTACAAAACGGCAAGAAGGGTATATTGTGAGATGCAAAAATGAGAGCAGGACGCATCAAAGGTTGTCTTAAAGGGACTGGGTTCAGTGCCCTCCTTTATGTGTCTGTTTAAAGTGCTACTTTCCTCAAGAATTCTTATTTGACTTGAGAGGATTTTCTGTGATATAAAAGTATTTAATCTTAAACTAATGCATCATACCAGTCTGATCCACTAAACACTTTAGTTAATAAGTATTTCTTCCAAGACTATTACTAGCAGGGGAGTGCACATAAATTTTTGGGGCCCGTCACAAATAACTTTTACGCCCCCTGCCCTCTCCTTCATATTTATTGTTTACCTTTATCTCACCCCCCCCCCCCCCGTCCCTATTTACTAGCAATATTTTTTGAAGTATTTATCAGACATTTCCAAATTATATTGCCATTTGATTTAATTTTTGGTGCTGACAAAATAATTGCTTAATTATATTTATAAGTTTTTATGCTTTGATTTTCTGTACATTTTTAGGCTTTTCTGAAATTATTTGTTATGCATAGAATTCCTTTTATGTTCTTTTTGGAGAAGCATTTGAATTTTTTATTTTTTCGCTTGTTAAAAAGTATAAACAAATTTTATGTCTGGTGTGTATATGCATATATGTGTGTGTCTGAGTGTAGTTGCAAATTAACTTAATATAGCTATGCTAACATTAAACTATTGTTTTTATTTAGCTAAGGACTTCATTCGACATTTAATATGTGTTGATATGGAGAAAAGGTATACCTGCAAGCAAGCTCTAGGGCATCCTTGGTAATGCATATATGTGTTTGGTTTCTTATTTTTATTTTAATTGTTTCCAAAAAACTTAAAACATGTCTCTGTTTTAGGATTAGTGGAAACACTGCTAGTGACAAGAATATTCAAGCTAGTGTGAGTGAACAACTGAAAAAGAATTTTGCAAAGACAAAATGGAGGGTAAGTATTAAGTTTTAAACTGCTAACTTTAAAATGTATTTTGATTTATGATGACTATGTTCCCCCTTAATTTAACTTCATACAGTGAAACCTGTAATGTTGACCACCTTTCTAAGTTGACCACCTGTCTAAGTTGACCACTTTTGTCAGGAACGGAATTAGTCCTATCTTATATAATGAAGGATAACCTCTGTAACTTGACCACCTCTCTATCTTGACCACCTGTCTAACTTGACCACTAATGTACACCAGCTTTGGATTGGAGTATTGTAGAAAACCCTTTGTAAGTTGACCACTTAGTAAAAGCATTAAATTGTAATAAAAGTTTAATCAGTTATGCCTCAACTAAGCAACCAGACTTTTTAGAAAAACCAATGGATATTTATGTTTCCATCGAAAAACATTGCGCTAATGTTAAGCCCCAAAAAATGCACCAAACTTCAATAAAGAGTTATTTTGTTGAAGAGTAGATTAACGTGGTTACAAATGTAATAGAAAAAATCAAATGAAGAATTTGAGTCACTTTTGACTTGCTATGAATTTTTAGGAATTGTTAATATCAAGTAAGTAGTTTTTCATAAGCAATGATACAATTTGTTTTTGTTTTTTGATCGATTTACAGAAATTTTAAGTTTGTATGATGCTTTAAGCATCATTCTGGTAAATAATCTCTAAAAATATTTAAACAACAATTTTTCGTATTGTTTTAAAGTAATGTTAAACATTGAAAGTGAGTTTAAAGTATTTCAATTAGTTAAAAAAGAATGCATGGGACACAAGAAATGACAAAAAAAAAGTTTTCATTACTACCCTCTGTAAGTTGACTACCAAAGAACTGCACCGCAAGTGGTCAACTTACACAGGTTTCACTGTAGAATCTAAAGTTTTCAACATTTACTGTT
This sequence comes from Uloborus diversus, assembly GCF_026930045.1. Lineage (NCBI taxonomy): Eukaryota > Metazoa > Arthropoda > Arachnida > Araneae > Uloboridae > Uloborus > Uloborus diversus. The sequence goes on from NC_072732.1 coordinate 144,842,673, forward strand.
AATTTTTATTTTTTTTTGATTTTTGACGGCTCATTTGTAAAAGGAAATCACACCGTTATAATCACACTTTGTGACTGGAGCTTTTGTGTTATACAGATTTTTGCATTATATGGATCAGTGATTCCCAACCTGGGGGCGATCGCCCCCAAAGGGGCGATCAAACTCTTCTTGGGGGCGATAAATTTCTGGGGGGCGACCGGTATTCGGATACCTGGTAATGGGAAATTCTTGACCTTTCAAAAACTATATTTATTAAAACAAATTGGTACACAATTCAGAAATATCTTTCAGAATACCTTTGTTGTGTAATACCGAAACAAGCATATAGCACGTCAAATCAAAGAAAGTCGTTCCCAGAAAATAAGGTGTGTATGATTTACAGCTCATTCAAATCTGTTCGGATAAAAAAAATCCCAAAAGCGAAAAATAAGATCTTTTATTTTATTGCCGTTTTCACAAGGAAGAAAAAAAATCTTATAAGCACTGTCTGACTGTTGGCGCCAGCATATATTCAACGCCTGAAAAGTGGATGGATATGTGTAGGAATGGATTTTTGCATTTACTTATCAGTTGTCATTCAGAATCTTGCAATCAGCGCATAAACCTCCTTACGTAGTTTCTATTGTTTGATTTAATTTAGTGAATTTCTGTTGAATTGTGTATGTTTCGTAGTGTGGAAGTTCGATATGAATTCGAAAAAGTGCCAGAAGTATTCAGCAGAGTATTTAAAATTTGGTTTTCTTACATCACCGCAAAATGTGCAGTTTCCACATTGTCTTTTGTGCGATAAAACATTTTCTAGCAATGAAGCGATGAAGCCCTCGCGAATGAAAGAGCATTTGTCAAGAGTACATGGTGACAAAGTAAATAAACCTCTTAGTTATTCTCAAGACCTCAAAAAAAAAAAAAAAAGCGGATAAACGGCCAAAGGTGGTTGAATTACTTAGAAGGCAAGCAACAGATCTTGACAAAGGGCTTCTTGCTTCTTACGAAGTGTCTCTTTTGATAGCAAAATGTGTTAACTTCATACGATTGGCGAATCTCTTATTCTACCGGCTGCCAAAAAAATAGTTGAAATTTTGCTTGGTGAGGGCTCCAGTAAAAAGATAAGTCAATCTCGCCCCCTGAGTAACAACACAGTTTCCAGGAGAATAGGTGAAATGGCTGCTGACGTTGAGTGCAAATTCATAAATGTTTTGAAACAAAGTAAATTTGCACTACAGATTGATGAATAAACTGTGACAGATAACAGAGCTATGCTATTTTATTAGCTTACGTGAGGTTTATTAATGAGCTGAAAGAGATAACTGAGGAAATGTTGTTCGTCAGAACTTTGATTACTGATACAAAGGGATCGTCGATTTTTAAAGTGGTGAAGGATTATTTTGAAGAAAAAGAAATTCCATTGACAAATGTAAGTGCTTGCGCAGCAGGTGCCCCTGCCATAGCGGGTCGTCATATTGGGTTTCTTGCACACCTTAAAAAAGAAGTGCCAGAAGTGATTACAATCCATTGTGTCATTTATCGTCAACACTTGGCTGCAAAAAAATTGAGTGGTGTTTTACATGAAACCTTACAATTAGTCATTACTGGTATTAACAAGATCAAATCTAATTTTCTCAATGATCACCTGTTTTGACACCTTTGCCATGAAAATGATAAAAAATTTGAACACTTGCATTTACATACGTCTGTGCGATGACTTTCCAAAGGAAACTGTTTGCGCCGTTTCTTTGAATTATTCAACTCTGTAGCTGAGTTTCTCGACTTGCATGATCCTGCTTTAAGTGAGAATTCGAAACAGCGCAAATTGGAACTTGCGTATCTCACAGATATTTTTGAAAAAAATTAACACAGTCAACATTAAGCTTCAAGGAAACAAGATGAGCCTCATCAAGGCCAAAAGCATAATTTCAGCATTCATTGCCAAATTCGAAATCCACAAGGCAAATATTGTCCGTAAGGAATTTATCCTGTTTCCGACTCCAAAAAAAGTTTAATCTTGGATGATGAACTTCCTGAAGAAAAATTTTTAATTTTTATTGATCACCTTGATCAGTTAAAAAAGAACATGGAATCAAGGTTTGCAGATTTGATCAACTTACAAATTCCTGACTGGATTTTATACCCATTAATTTTGAAGATGTGGATGAACTGGAAAACTCTTGGCAGACAGAGTTTATGGATTTGAAATTTGATTGTGAATCAAAAATTACTTTCAAGCAATACGGTTACGAACTTGCCTGGGTGAAGCTTATGGGTACTTACCCACAACTTTGGAAAAAAGTTGAACAGCTCCTCATCTCATTCCCCTCAACATATTTAGTTTAAAGAGGATTTAGCTCTGTAGTGTAGCTTCTCTCGAAGCAAAGAAATAGATTGAACATCTGCCTCAGACCTCAGATTAAATCTCACTAATATAAAGCCAAACATCAAAGCTTTAACAGAGTTCCATCAAGCACAAGGCAGCCATTAAAAAAGAAAAAACAAATCTTAACAGCTAAAATTTTCAATTTTTTTCGGATTTCAATTTAAAAAAAAAGCATGTTACTGAAAAATGTTCTTATTTTTGCAAAGTATGTAAATGACGTTGGTTAATTAAAGCACTTCAAATTACGTTTTTTCTTTTTTGGGGGGGGGGGAGGAGGAGGGGTTAAGAATAAAAAAGTTCCGTTTTAAAGCTAATTATTGCTTATCATTCACTTTTTGAAGCTTTAAACTAAAATGAGGCGTTCAGTAACGTTAATCTTCACTAAAATTATCTAATTTGTGTTTTTAAGGGAATAACGTGGGGGGGGGGGGGCGATAGATGTGATTTAGCTTCCGAAAGGGGCGATGGACCAAAAAAGGTTGGGAACCACTGATATAGATCATTTCCCAAATTTTGAAACAAATATTCAGAATATATCCATATATTTGCACTTCAGAAAAAGTATTAACTACAGTGAGTATTAAAGCACTAATTATACAATATAATATATGTATATTGTCATTCACAAATAAATGTGTTTCACAATCAAAAAAAGTGAATTATCCTGCACTTTTGCTAGCTTTATGGTTTGCATAACAGATGTGTCTTCAAGAGCGATCTAGTATTCTTTTTTACTATGGATACTAATTTTCACTTAAAAGCTTCGAATTAAAATGAAAAGATAAAAAATGGTTTCATAATTTAATTTGCTTAACAAATTTTATGTTTGCAAGGCAAAACAGAGGGCTTTTTTTAAATGCAAAATTTATTGTTCACTTCTGAAAAGTTATGTGGTTAATAGAGAATTGCGTTATATAGGTCGGCGTTATAATGGTATTCTACTGTATTGGTTATGTTTTACTAATTGGCCGTGATGCACCAGGTTGAGTCAAAAGTTTTTTCGTATTTTCCCCATCCTGGATTGGCAGGCTTGAATGTAATCTATGCAAATTACAGTTCCTGCACAGCTGATCTAAAATGGTAGAGTGGAGTTGTACCTTGATAATTCTTATCAGTTGCTGTGATTTCTCGTGCCTGTGTAGGCATTGCAGTCTCTTGAAATGGCGGATAATAAGCTAGCAATTTGTCTTATTTTGCGTTTCCTCTGGAAAAAGGTCTTAATGCAAAGGCAGCCGCAAAAGAAATTATCAGTGTTGAGGGTCCTGGTTATGTAAATAAGCGCACTGCTCAAAATTGGTTTAAGCGTTTCAAGGAAGGTGATACGACTCTTGAAGAGAAACCAAGATCTGGATGGCCATCTGTTGTCAATAACGAAGTTTTGCTGGAAGCTATCCAACACCAGCCGATTTCTAGCACCCAAGCATTATCAGCAGAACTTGGTCCTTTCCAAAGTACTATCAATCGACACCTCTGCCAAGTGGAGTTCATGAATAGGTGCTGTCAAGAAGTACTTTTGTAGGTAAAAATACGAAAAAACTTTTGACTCAACCTAGTAAGTTTACTCAGCAGTGCAGTGTAATAAAGCCAATTGACTGCTTAGATTTTTCAAAAGAACTATTACAAATTATTCTGGAAAAGGTTGCCATTGTACCCTTTTCTGATAGTGGTCTCCTTCAAAATCTGGATCTGCCCTTGGTTCAGTTGTTCATGTCACCTTATCTTAAGGTATACCTTTGTGGATAAGCTTTTAGGGCGTTACTAGGATAGTAAGTGGACTTTCAGATTATGATTATCATTCCTAGCTGGAAGACAAAAAATATGCTATGCAGCTAAGAAAAGTGGTGGTGGGAGGGACAGGTATGTTATTCAGTTAATTCAATTTCTTAAAATGCTATATGACAGTCAGATATTTTTTTTCACCGAAAGTTATTCTTAGTTTCTATAATCAATTTAATAATATCAATTTTTAATGCCTTAAGGCACAGCTGAAGTTTAAAAAAAAAAAAACAAAAGAAAGTTTTAAATACATTACTAAGAGTTAAGTTATGTGGAATAAAATTAGCCAACGATAGCTCTTTCAAGCTCAGTTACTTTTAGTTGATATATTTATCAACAACCTTAACTTCGTCTAAAAAATCAGTTAAAAGTCTTGACATGCACAATTATTCAATAAAATGCAAACATTGCTTGTTTCAGGAATATTCCTACATGCGAAACTTTCAACTAAGGCAAAGCTTTACATTAGGGTGGTTGCTGAATACGGTACTAAAATTAGCACTCTCTTCATCTTTTGTATGAAATATGAAATTGATCTTTTCATCAGGGCTAGCACGGGAGGGACAGGACCTGTTGGCCCAAGCCCAAGTCTGAAGGGGGGACCAATATTTTATAAATAAGGGGTGAAATATACGTAGGGACAAAAGGGGAGTAAACAGTATGAAGGAACCCCATAAAAGTCATATGTGACGGGCCCCAAAATTACTGATTATCCCTGCTCTTCATACGTAATATATTTATCCATAAGCACTTTTTTTTATTTTAAAAACAGAATTCCTCGTTACTTTTGTGGCTTTTTTCTTATAAAATATCCTGTACCATGGATAAATATTGGAAATGAATCTGTGTGATATTGAAATTACCTTAAGAAAGTCCAGGTGATTTTATAAGCGATTGCAATGTTTTAAGTCCTTTGACTATCTATCCAAGAATATATGATGTCAAGTTCTTATACTGTGAGATGGAACTTTGGAAAAGTTATCTCATATGTGAGGTGACTTTGTCGAGGTTTGACCTTATTTGTTCAGATCCTCCATCTTCACAGTTGTGTCAAATTTTCTGAAGAATTTTGCTTTCCAAAAGTCTTAAAAACTCAGAAGCAGTCCAACTTAAAGATCAAGTCTCAGGTTCATATTAGACTATTGGATGAATAATCATTTCAAAAATGAGAATTTTAAATTTTATGTTAGTATAACTTTAGTTGGGGCAAAGCTAACCTGACAGCATAATAATGCTATGATCTGTTTAGCCTATGCAATGCTGCCAAGTTCGATTTGCCCCAGCTATAAATCTTCACCTTTCTGCAAAGCAAAATAACGTCTGCTTCCTGCAAAAATTCTTGCTCTTATTTCCGGATGAATGTTTTTATTTTCAGGGCGAAGTATTCAAAATACTTAAGTTTGATTTCTTTACTCTTTCATAGCTTATTCCTTCACATTCTAGATATGTTGGAATCTTTTTTTTTTTTTTTTTTTTTGAATTGATCATACACTATATTTTAAATCCAATCATACTTAGTGCAATTTCTTTGGAAAGAGAAAGCAGATTTGCAGAACACTCTCAGAATGTCATTTGGTTCTTTGTCACCAGCACCAGATCAGCTGCAAATGCAAAATATTGGCAAGTTTAGTTAAATAGGTTGCCTCTTGATTAAATTCTGACATATTCTGGACAAATATTAAACAGACAAGACCACAGCTGATAACCCTTTATTGCTATTTAATTTTTTTTAAAACTTTAACTAAAATATGTGATACAAATTTATTTTCAAATCTATTAATGTTTCAACTTATCTTTCCAGCAAGCCTATAATGCTACAGCTGTTATTCGTCAAATGAGAAAATTAGCCATGTCAAGTACTGGTAGCTCAATGGACAGCAGCACAAATTTACTTGGGTCCTCAAGTCAAGGTTTGAACTCTACCGGTGGCCAAGCAACAATTACTAACAAAACATCAAGTAGTGCACCAACGCCCTCAATGTGAAATATCAAACTTCTTGCAGTCAGGGAAACTTAAAACTTCTGGCCTATAGGAATTAAAGGAGGAAGGATATATACATTGCTGCAATGTATTTCTTGCAGACATTTTTGCTTCAAAATGCATGCCCTTGATGTAATTTACAACGTAATTTAATCTATCAGAAAAGCAGTGCTACAAAGATATGAAGTTATAGGAAAACATGATTTTTCTCCCTCTATGAATGTACATAAGAAATAATGCAATACTTAGTGTTTAATTTCCTGTTGTATATTTTGTTATGTTTTGGTAATTTACTTTTGTTTATGGGCTGAATGATTATTCTAAGGCTATATTAGAATGAATGATAATTTTTATATAAATTTGAATAGTACATACTACATTACATAAAAATACATACTACATTTTTACATGAATTTGTAAAACTACTTTTTAGCAGAAATTTACTTATTATGTAATGTTATTATTGAAAAAACGATGGATGGAAGGAAGAAAGAAAAAAAAATGCATATATTAAATTATATTTTGGTTATATTGCTCTTTAATTGCTTATTCCCACCATTTTGCTAATTCTTGTTCTGACCAAGTTTTGATGACGTACCACGAATTCTACTACATTTTTCTTCGTTATTAAATTTATTAAAATAAAATATTGATTATTAAGACTTTTAAATCAAAAATGTAAAGCATATTCAAATTTATACATATACTTTATAGCCTTGAGTGATCCTTTTTTATGAAGGAAAGGACACTCATAAAAAATCAATTTGTGCATGCATATTTTGCTCTGTCTAAATTAATGCCTTAGATATGTTTTGCATTAAATTTTATTTTCTGTTTTATCCAAAATGAAGTTTTTCTGTGATTTTAGTATTTTATACTTTTGATAGTCCTCAACTACAAACTTTATTTAAACTGCCAGTACTTTCCTTCAGCCCACGACTGAAAGTTCATTAAAGTTTACTTAACAGTTGAAACAAAATAGTTTTAAATGAATTGTGTATTTCACGATTCCCTAAATAGTTTAAATTTTTATTATGTACATATAAATGCATATATAAATAAATATATATATATATATCTATACATAAGAAATTGAATGCCATTTTACTATTTATAAAGTATGCAACAGAAAATGACTATTTTATTTCTGTGTTTATTTTAACTGCTGCACAAATGTTTTTTGATGTATATTAATATCTGTGATGTATGTGTGTTCAAGTGCCATTTACCACCCCGTCTTATTTTTGTAAAAGATGGATTCCTTTGATTTTGTTGAATATATTTTTTTAAATTTTATTTTTTAATTATAGTGCTATTTTTTTTTTCTTTTTTAATTTTGCGATATTATTTGGAATCATTCATTTAGTAATCTGAACGAATTTGCACAAACTAGTTAAAAGTTTTATGAAATCTACCAGAAAATTAATTATTTTGTTTATATTAATCATAAACAAATCACATGTAAAAACATTAAACTTTTGAGACTTAATAACGTTAATTGGTAATTCTTTGAAAAAACTTGAAGTGTTTTTTTGGAATTCTAGTTTTGTGTATTAATGACATTGATTTAAAGGTAAAAAGAAAAAAAAAATCTAGATTTTCTCTTTATTTTTGCGGCACACTTTTTGCTGCATAAATTACCTGGTTAAATATTTTGAAAAATAAGCTAAAAGATGGTAAAACTGAAGTCTTAAAAATAAAAATAAAATAAAAATTTTATTTCACAAATTGCAAAGCACAATAGTTATATTTAACAGCCTTTTTCTGCCATTTTGAAAAGTATAGTTACCAAAAGACGATTTAATCCATCAATTTTCTCTTTTATAGTTTTTATTTCTTCATATGCTTCTTTATCCAATTGTTTGCTTTTCTGCTTGGTTGAAGAAACATCATTACATTATGAAATATTAAGGCTTAAATGTGCTTTGACAAATCACTAAAGCTTTGCAAAAAAAAAAAAAAAATTTTTTGGCACATCCAAAATTTTGGCTCAAACCACTTTGTCATGGTCCTAAATGCATTTATTATTTCTTATCAAGAAAATGATATTTATCTCAAAACCACTTAGAATATTTTGTTTAAAGTAAAATTTGTACTTATTTTTTTAAAAAATTGAGTACAAATTTTATGTTTAATAATTTTATTTGTTGACTTTCAGGTATACAGAAGAAAAAAAAAAACCCTCTGAGCTCTATTTGGCTAGAAATAAATATACACCTCATTATTAAAAGAATTCTTTGTTATCATTAGATAAATATTTACTAGTTGCATTTAATTTTATGTATTAAATTTTAAATTTAGCTTTTATTGAAATGAAAATTTTAGAAAATATTCCCAAAATTATATGCATTTATTGTGATTTTGGTTTTAAAGAAGAATATAAATTTTTGCGATTTCTTTGAATATTTTTGCCATTTTGTTAGCATTTAATGTGGCTGTTTTTTTTTTTTTTTTTTTTTGAATAATTTAATATCACACCAACTAGAACTATTTTACAAGTGAGTCAAGGCATATAATCAAGCTAGAAGTATCCATGCATATCCATTATAAATCACTGCATATTTTATACTTGTGTGTTCTATAAGGTGTTTGCTGTAATATGTGCAACTTTTTTTTTTTTTTTTTTTCGTTCTGGTGTACTTTGCAGGTTTATAGATGACAGATAAATAGCGCTCAATTTTTCTATCTGACATTTATTGTACAATGCCTGTGACCCTCCCCACCCCTCATTTCTTTGATTAGTATGATCCAGCATTAGTGTTATTCTTGAGATCTGAGAGTTAAAAAACCCTCCAGTTCACATCAACATACTAATTTTCAGGGAATGAAGCTTGATTTTGTATAATTGCCGATAAAATTAATTCCCATACAAAAAGTTGTTGAATTGACCTTTACTAGCATTTAAAGGCTAATTTATAATTGATTTTATCTTTTGAATTTCATTGTATTATTGATTGAAATGTCTTGAAAATTAAATGGAGAAAAACCCTGCTTGTTTCTTGACTTTTTAGTCTATGATAAGTTGAGTTCTGATTGGTTGAGACTAAAACATTTCCATTTGTTAAGATAAGTGTAATGAAAGCAGGTTTGTGCTGGTGATGACATTTTTTGGCATTGTGCCAATCTGAATTTCACTTCTTTCAACACAAACATTATGGAGCTTGTCCAAGGACTAACATGATTAAAACAGAGCCAGACTATTGTTAAGTTTATTTTCTTTCGTAATTTAAAAACAATTGTTTTCTAGAAATGTTTTAAGCATGAAGTAACTTAGATGTAAAACTTTTATTGTTATTTTCTTTATTCTTAGTTAAGATTTTTATGCCCTCACATATCAAAGCAGATTTTATTTGCTTAAAAAATTTATCTGGTTGAGAATGAAAATTCTTATAAAATAGCTAAAGGGGATTAAGTTATTGATTTAATTATACAGATGCAGATATGTTGTGCACTATGAAATTGTTAAAATTAAGCACTATTAATAAATATGTAGATAATAATTGTTATAATCTCAGAATGTATGCCTTTTGCTTTATAGTAATGTATATGATGAGACCATTGGTAGTTCTTGTTCAATAAAAAGTGTAGTAATTAGTCACTGTTATGAGCAATTTAACAAATTAGACATTTGCAGTGCCAAATAAATTCATGAATAAATATGCTTAACAAATGTTTCTTTTGTAATAAAATTTTTCCCATTCAGTTATTATTTTAGAATTGTATCAAATATGGTGCTATTATATTAAATTGAAATATTTCTTGTAGTTTTCCCCCCTCTAATTCAGTTTATGAGTTATACGTGGTGTAGTTGGGGTGAAACATATACATATCACTTTTTTCTTTCAAAATTTTTCAACTTCAGTAATTCTTATGTTCTCAACTGTTCCACTGAGCAATATTCTATCTTTTTTTGTGCTCTCAACCATACTTAACTGTAGTTTGATGTTAAATCTAAGTTTTTCTGTTTAACTTCAAAACTCAACAGTTGAATAAGTAAATAGTAACAATAGAACTCATTGTATGTTGATGTTCCTTTAACATCATAAGTCCCTTCTGAAAAGTTGGAGTATGTTTATTCACATAAGGATCATGGCTTAAATTTTTTTCACTAACATATATTACAGAAAAATGTTTATATTGAAGCTACAATCATTTATGTAAGCAAATTGGCTAAATATGTTGAATTCAGTTTTACTTTTTTATTTTAAGTTTTTAATATTTTGCTATCATTTAACTGTGAAGACTTAACTTGATATGTTCTTCATTTCCTGTTCTATTATTCAGCAGCAATTGTTACGCATTTATGTTTCTTGAATCGATGAAATGATCTCTGATTTTTAAATATAATTCTTAAATTTAAAATAGTTTCCCAGTAAGAATGTTTATTTATTGTTTTTTCCTTTCAAAATTTAATTCATTTAAGTTCTCAAATGATTGAAGTTTTTCTAAGTGAATAAGTCCTCTTCCAATTAAATTGGGAACTACATTTCAAACAGTCAATTTTATGAAACGTAAAAGTTATCTGTTAAAATGCTATTGAAAATTTTATCCTGTTAGGCTAGTTCTTTAATTTTTGAAATTTCCCAAAAGAAATTTAAACTTCTGATTTAATTTTTGAGTTTTCTAGATTCGTATGGAACAATAGCTTGAAAACATCAGCTTAAAATGTGTGCCAAATTGCAAAATGTTGGGAAGTTAAGAGACATAAAAGTTGCTTTTTGTTTCTTGCCTTTTTAAAGAGTATTTATGGGAAGTGTATGAAATACAAATAAAATATTGTCTTTTTTACTATATCTGTATTGAACTAGTGTTACATATAAGCATAAAATTATCATCTATGTTTTTAAAAACTTTTTTGATTTTTCCTCTCATTTGAAGAATTTGAAAGATATGCTTAATGGTTATCACATTTAAAATGAAGAAGATTGCTTTTCTTCTTAATTCTGCGCTATGCATTTATAACTTATGTTATAAGCTGTTTTTTTTTTTTCTTTTTTTTCCCCTCGCAATTAGTTTTTTTAATCCACTTGGAAGATTGTAAAATTCGCATATTGAAAAACAAAATTCAACTAATAATTCGCTGTGGTTGTTACATTGATACATCATGTTTAGAACGCTGAAAATTTTCAAATATTACTTTTCAGTATCTCTAAATAGTTTTTTTTGCACTCATAAATTTAATACCAATCTTCTAATTAAAGTTTTAGTACACGCAATGTGACATGGAATATTTCTGAAGTTTTTAAACATGTCTCTTACTTTCTAATTTGTTTTTGAATAAATGCAGGTTCAACTTTTTTAGTCTTATATTGTTTTGACAATTTTTTTAAACGCTGGGTCATTTGAAGAAAAACTGCATTTTATTATTGTTATTGTGTTCATTTTAAGCAGATTTATTGTATGATATTTAAAATGTTGTTAAACTGTAGTTATTTTTTTTACTTGCTTTTTTTTTTACTTCCTTTTACAAAAAAGGAAGTATTGTGTTTGCAAAAAAAATTTTCACTCAAAAATCAACCTTAATTTCCATTTTGCTCACTCCCGAATGAATGTTGAGGGTTTTTTTCGACCAAACCACACGTGCATATATATATACCTAAGAACATATAGACGCCTGAAATATCGATTTTGACTATTCCCTAGTTAATTACAACGAGTTTTCTCGTGACGTCTGTATGTGCATATGTATGTCGCATAACTCAAGAACGGTATGTCCTAGAAAGTTGAAATTTGGTACATAGACTCCTAGTGGAGTCCAGTTGGGCATCTCCCCCTTCTGGATGCATTCAGTGTTTCTAAAGGGGTCTTTTGCATCTTTTTGGGGGGAAATCATTGTTAATTTTGATGCAAACACAAGTGGTATTATAATTTGGAGGGACACTTGGCGATATATCGCCAGTCTTTTGGTCGCCAATTTGGCGACAAGTTTGGCAATTTTTGTTTTTCTCAATTTGGTTTCAGTTTGGCCTCTGTTGGGGATATTTAGAGAGTTAATTATTGAATCACATTAAAATTGCCAATAATAGGGAAATAACATTAAATTGGCATAAAAGGAAGTCATGTGATGCACACATCAGCTCGTTTTCTTTTGTTAAACATGTTAGTACTTTGAGACAAAAAGCTGCATGAACTGTGAAATCATTTTTTTCCCTTTTGTATTGTTTCTAGTATTTTGTACAATTAGTTATTTTAAAATCTCAAAAAATGGATTGTATCAGAGTGTGAGAAAAATGACATCAAATAGAATGAGGAAAAAAAAAGATTTTAAGTCTTCATTTGAGTGCTATTCTGTGTTACTACAGTTGTGGCTTAAAATTTCGATAAAAAGCTTTAAAGGGAAATTTTGGTTTCATTACCATTTTGTGTAATTACCATTTGAATGTTAATTTTATATGAAAAGAATAATCTTCATTACTTTGTATTCTAATAAGCATTAATTTTTGGAAATTCCTTTTGCTCTCCCAAATGAAATTGCATTTACCTTGATAAAATGCACTTTCACTTAAAACAAAAGGTTACAAAATTAAAGCAGTTGCTTTTTTTTAATTTTATGTTTTTATGTGTGATTTGTGATGCATTCATACTAATGAAGAAGGTGTCTAGTGACACTGGTGTTGTCACATTTTTACACATACAAGCTGTGCACCATGTTATTTGTTGTGACCAATTGCTTAACGTGTGAAGCAAAAAGATTGTTCAGAAAAATATATCATTCTCTCATTAAAATAATCAATATGTTCTTATGTTACTGATCTGTTCCTTGGAAGTTAGAATGGTAGTTCACATAATTATGTCTTAAAGGTTTGTGATTTGATGAATGCAAAATAGTTATATAGAATCAAGATCACTGCTGGTATGAAAGCAATGTAAGAAATTTACTAAGCAGCAGCAATGTCAGTAATGTATTTAGTTTCTTTTGCAAATGTTCTAAATCCACCTTTAATTTGTGGTTGATTGAATTATGTATATTTTCAAAGGTGCAGTTATGTCAAAATATATGTGTATATATTATGCAGTGAAACCTTTGTTAAAGGTCATCTGGGTATAGTTTCCTTACTTTTATTGCTCATTAGTTTCGCATTTTGTTTTTGCAATTTTCAGACTAGTGGTTTGTAGAGCAAATTTATGTTGTTAATTTATAATGTATTTGCAGTGAAGCATTTCTTGATTTAAATGGAATTTTGTTTCCCCAAAGATTTATTGATTGTTTACTAATCGGTACAACATCACTTATCTGGCTGTATATAAGTTGAACAATTGGAGTGCTTCCAATCTCATTTTGGAGTAGCAATGATACTTTTTTTGTCTTGATGTTAGTAACTTCATTCACCAATAGTGTGATATATTTTTTTTAAAACTCTGCTACTGAGTTATTTACATAATTTGTTATTGTTTAAGGTTTAAGTAAATACTCAAAAGCATGTTTAAACCACAATTTGTTTTGCACATAGCACTTGTCTACATTCACACAAAAGCCTGCACTCCAAGTCCTCTTTATCCTTAATTGGCGAAAACTGTAAATATTTTTGGGGCTGTTTGCAAAAGCAATGGAAAAAGTTAGCTTAAAGGAGATCTTGTTGCCCTGCAAATCGACGTACATTGAAATCTGCTTCAAACCCCAAAGTTCTTTATTTCGTATTATAACAAAAACAGCTACCTATAATATTCTGCAGTTTTCCCCATTTAAGCTTATATTGCACAGCACAATTGAACTGGTGATGTTCTAATTTTTTTCAAAATTCTTTCTATCAAAAAAAAAGGGATCTTCTAGGGTTGCCAGGAAAAGATTGCCGGCCTTTAATGGAAAGTATGTTGCAAAACTTCAAAAACATAAGTCTTTTTCTGCTTTACTCAGTACGGAAAGGGTGATCCAAAATTGGCTCTGTTTTAGGGAGGGTACTGTGAATAGAATCTACTCATGTTGTAAAATATTTAGGAAATAAATTATATTGTATGCCTTCAGAGTTTACCACATGAAGACACTTGCTTAATACAGTTATGCCATTCATTAACATAAAAATGCTGTATGTAAAATGTCTCATAAGACCAAACTACAGACCCTGTTGTCACACTGTAGGTAAAACCTTTCAAAGTGCTAAAATAGTGGCTTTCAAGTGAATGTAAGCGAGTGCAGACAAGAACTTTGGAGTTTGAACCAGATTTCAATGTTAACTCGATTTGTAGGAAAACGAGACTCTTTAAGCTCATTCAAGTGCGATTGTAGACTGCCAAATGTTTAAGAAGCTCTGAAAACATTTAAGAAGAGTTCATTTTTACATGTGCTCTTATCATTTATGTTTATAGAATACATGATTTCTTTCTATTGCATTTCTCGTTATTAATGCATTGAGTTCAAAGATGGCAAAACAAACTGGATGTTGCTTTTTGAACTACCACAAGGTTTTGCTGCATATATATGTATATATTCTTTTCTTGGACATATTATCTTTAGTTATATATAGTAAAAATGTTTTGTTTTGTTTTTAGGATTTATATATGTTTCAAAAAATAATTTACTCTATTTTCAATTGTTTTCATATTTTGTGTTGAGTAATAAAAATAGTTTTTACGTGCCAAAAATTATTTTGAAAAAAAAAAAAAAAATCAATTGCCAACTATCCATACATTGAAGGGCATTATCTTGAAATTCATTTTTAGCCTGAAATACCTTTAATATTTTGAACAACAAAAGCTTGTTTTCTCAGCTCAAATTATTGGAAGTGTATCTGTTGGTTTTATCAAAAAGTTCATATATTTTTATACTTGAATGTTTTGGTTGACATTGGAAAGCTCCCCTCACAAGATTCTTTGGTTTCCCCTCACAAGATTCATGTATTGCAAAGTATGTTAAACCATTCTTTGTGTCTTTAATGAATGTAAGGTGGAGTTTGGAACCAATTTATTCCTGCTCAATTATGTGTAGTGTGATTTTAAGAATGAAATGATCATTAGTCTTGCAGAGAGAGCCTATTCTCAAATAACCATAAGGGCGACGATGTTGTGAATCAACTTTAGTTTAGCATTCCACAGTGTCAAAGAATGGCTACAAATTCGACTGTAGAGTCACATTAATTTTTCGTATATATTTCTCCCCCTGTTACTGAAAAGCAAGTCGAAAACTTTAGATTATTTATTTTTAAAATAGATAAGATTTTTACTAAATAAAAATGAATCCATTATTTCAAATTGACTAAAAATTTATAGCATTCAAAATATTAATGTTGATGTAATTAGCAGCACACTCGCTATGACTTGTAAGAAGCAGGGATAAGATAAATGCTTCTAGGAAAAAAATTTTTTTGCTTTTGAAGAAGATCAGTTTTAGTAATTCTTACAGCTGTTGCGTTTTATTTTATTGGGGTACATAAATTAATTCATTTGTGGTTAAATTTCATTATTATTATATATTTTTGCTGATGTGAAGTAATTTATTGAAGTTTTATTTAAAAAAATTCAGAACAATCACCCTTGAGATTCTTTTGATCGTCCAACGAATAGCACAATATAATGTGGCATTTTTATGCAAAAAGGCTCCCCAGGCTTAGTTTGCGCAGTGAAATGTGAACATACCAGCATATTGTAGTTGGCATATAGACAGTTTTTGTTAACCTCGATAGTTGTAATGCTTGTTTTGTCACTGGTAGCAACACATTGATGCCATCTCTTCAGGTAAAAACCAGAAGGCCGATTCCTTTTGATCTTGCTTCTATCCATGATAGAAGCAGAATTGCTTGTTTGCTCTTGCTAATGAACAAGTCTAAATTCAACTTGACTTATAAGATATTTTTTTAGTTGTAAAAATATTTGGTAATCGTTCTGTTAGGGAATTCAAAAGCAAAGTCTATTCTGTTTTTAACCTTCTAAAAATGTATTGCATTCAAATTGAATGTTTAGAAAACTTTGACTTTTGATTAACTGCAATTTTACTTTGAAACAAATGTAATATAATCATCTCATAGTTTTTTTTTTTAAATCACAATGTTTAAAATATCACTGTGTTAAAGAAAATCTTAAATTATAGTGAAATGCTCAAATAAGGTTGAAACTAGTTAAAGCAAGATTTTTGCTATTTTTGCATTGTAATTCTAACAGATGACTGGTTTTATTGTCTTTTATAAAGTAAAGTCTGATTATGACCCTTTCTGGATGAATAATTTGAAACTTTTCCTTGAAAGATAGTAGCGTCAAATTGTGAGGAAGTTGTTTTGAACATTGACAATTAGTAATAATTATTGTACTACATAAAATCACAAATTAAAGACTCACCAGTTCTTCTGTATTTGAGTTAACAATAGTGCTTAAATATTTAGATTAGTTGCAATTTTTGAATAGCCGTTCATTATTTAATTAATTCATTATTTCTTTCAGATCTTTGAAATTATTAAATTATTTACTTTTTTCAAAGTGCTTTTCAGCGTTTTTAAAGCTCTTCCTATATTGTAAATCATTATTTAACAAAATACAGCTGCATGTTTTCACTTATTTGGTGTGAATTACTTAGGTTCAAAGCCTGTTTCTGGTTTTCTTAATGAGGGCTTATTTTCATATGCTGATGCCATATTTTGGCCAATAGCGAATGCTCAAAATTTTCAGCATGTGACGTCATATTCAGTGAATATGTACACTAATATCTGGTCAAATAAACCCAAATAAAAATCTTATGTCACTTAAATGTATTCATAATTATAATTTTCTCTTTCGTTGTAGATTAATCTCTATACACTAATACAATATCTATTTCCCTTTAAACTAAGTAGCTTTTGACATATAGGCAATTTCAGCTATTGTCTGTAAGTTTGTCATTATATCAAATGTAAAATAAACTTCTGAAGAGGAAATTGTTTGTAGTCCATTCAGCATTGTATTTTTTTTTTTTTTTTTTTTTAATCCATGGTTACATACTGTACACATAGATTGAATGTGATGTCTTCCTGCTTTCTTTTCATATTCCCTTGATGAGTTTGTTATTTCAAGCAGTGTACAAATAAAGCGTTCCTCGACTGTTCTCTTTATTTATTGTGATCTTTGAAACTACGACATGGTTCCTCTCCAGTAGAGATTCAGTAACGATGACTAAATAATAAATATCCATCAGCCGATTCTCCTCCGTCTTGATTAACTTCGACATCGGATTGGTGCATCGGATACGATTTTGTCCACGTGACTGGTCGAAAATGACAGGAAAGTTGCTGGAAACGGTATGAGAATCTCCCTGAATGTTTCAAAACATTGTTGTGTAAAATGGGTCCTCAACCTTTCTGACTCTACGCCCCTTTCCTCTCTCTATGTCGTTGCCTCAGAACAACAGTAAGATAGCATTATTTCTGGGATTAGATGTCTTACTGTTGTTCTGAGACTATGATGTGTTCAATAAAGGTAGTAGGAGAATGTGGGGCAAATTGAAATGGTTAAGACGACAGAGTTTTTTTCAAAATGAACAAATTGGAAATTTGTTTTGAAAATTACAGTAGAAAGAACATTGTACGTGAAATACATCGCCAGCTCAGTCATTTCCAGCCAAGGACTGCAGTTTTGTGCTTATTAGCACTCATCAGCCCGGCATAGGAAAGTGACTGGGCTGGAGATGGAAAACCTCTTAAGGAAGCCAAGAGTGCGAAACAAACTGGTAGCTAATATAGAATTAGCAGACCAGACGAGTGACCGAAGCAATGTTCGGTTCAACTCGAAGATTGAACGCAAGGCAAGGTATATTCAGTAAATTACCGAGTAAATCTTCGAGTTGAACCGAACCATTGCTTCGGTCACTCGTCTGGTCTGCTAATTCTATATTAGCTACCAGTTTGTTTCGCACTCTTGGCTTCCTTAAGAGGTTTTCCATCTCCAGCTCAGTCACTTTGCTATGCCGGACTGATGAGTGCTAATAAGCACGAAACTGCAGTCCTCGGCTGGAAATGACTGAGCTGGCTTTGTATTTCATGTATTTCTGCTTTAGCCCTGGCTAATGGGCGGTAATTTACTGAATATACCTTGCCTTGCATTCAATCTTCGAGTTGAACCATTGCTTCGGTCACTCGTCTGGCCTGCTAATTTTATATTAGCTACCAGTTTGTTTCGCATTCTTGGCTTCCTTAAGAGGTTTTCCATCTCCAGCTCAGTCACTTTCCTATGCCGGGCTGATGAGTGCTAATAAGCTCGAAACTGCAGTCCTCGGCTGGAAATGACTGAGCTGGCGGTGTATTTCACGTATTTCTGCTTTAGCCCTGGCTAATGGGTGTAATTTACTGAATAAAGAACATTGTATTTTAAAACAAAACTTGCGTTGAAACAGTACTTTTTATTTTTAGCAGTTAATTTGAGTCTTCCAAAAAAAAAAAAAAAAGTGGAAAATGTTAACTTTTTTATGGGGCAGGGTGAAAAGTACATAATTTTTCTAATGAAATATTTCCTACTCAATTACAAAACTTATTTTTGACCAAAAGAATCAATAAATAAAAGAAATGAAAAGATAATGAAACAATAAACAAATAATTAAATGAATAAATCAATATATGAAGAAAAATAAATGAGCGAGGAAAGAAATACTAATTAGGGTCTGGTGGGGGAAAGTGGTCAATGGGGTAAAGTGGTCATACGTCAAATTAATGACTATAGCTTGGAAATAAATGTTCGAATGAATGAGAAAATTTTATTTTAGGTTCGGGGAGTTAGAAACTACATTTTGAATACAAAATTTCAAAACCTGGCAAAATTTTATTTGGTAAAAAAAATATTTTGTGTAAATATGAAAATTTTAAAACTCTAAACACCTCTTTTAACTTCTTTGGGAAATTTTGTTTGTTAGAATTATGAACAGATTGACGGCACAGGAAGCTTCCTACATGTCTTAAGATCGCTTACTCATTAGCAGTTAGCTGAATATATTTTAGATCATGTTTTAGAACAATTTCAGTAAGATGGGGTAAAGTGGTCATAATATTAGGCTTAACGAATATTGTTCTTCTAATGTCACTTAAGAGTTATGTATAAGGCAGATATGAATTAAATATTAATTCCACTTAATATGTATTGTTTTTACCGTAAATGGGGTTAAATATAGGAGTATATACGTATGCATACGCATATACTCGTGTAGGCACGTATACAAACGTATTCACATAAATGCACCAATAAATACGTATATGGGTATCTGCGATATGGGTATTCTTTATCTATGCAGATATACATTCGACTATACAAATATATACTTGCTTTTACTCGTATGTATACGAACACTTATATCTTCAGGTAGACACGTATATACACGTACGTACTCGAGTAGATACTTACATACAAGCATATGACATACAAGTATACAGGGTTAGTTTAAACTCTTGGGAAAATTTTTAACAGGTGTTAGAGGGGAGGATAAGAAGTAAGAATCACAAGGAACATATGGTCACAAACACAATGCTGACGCGCTACATGCACGCAAAGCCAAAGACTGATGGATGCCAAACAGGTCACAAATTTGTTACACTAAGACAATTTTGCACAAAATTTTAGGTTGTAAGAAGGTTTTAAAGCAATTGAAGAAATTTGCGGCCTGCAGCTGTAATGCATGCGTCGCAATCACAAAGCACTCTCTGTTTTAATAACGAGACTTTTGAAAAACTTTCATCCGTCGCTGCGCCTTTGTTGCGATGCGTGTATTAGAACTACTACGGGCCGTAACTTTTAAAAAGTGCTCTAAATATTTCTTAAAAACTAAATTTTGAGTAAAATCATCTTTGTGTAAAAAATTTGTGACCTGTTTTGCATCCATCAGTTTCTGGCTTTGTGTGCATGTAGCGCGTCAACGACCATAAACTCCTTATTATTCTTTGCTTTTTATCCTCACCTCTCACACCCCTTAGATTTTTGCTCCAGAGCTTGGATTCACTCTGTAGGCATACATGTATGTAAGCGTTGACGAGTATGTACGGACACATAAATGTACGTATATACGTTTTTTCAGGTATATAATTGTGTTTACACGTATACATACCTATATACTAGTGCTTCCAAATATACGTGTATATACGTGAGTAGACACGTACAAACACGCACTGGATGCATCAGCGAATTAACTCGTGTATACCCGTATATACATTTATGTACATTTATATATATACCCACAAGTACACTTGTACATATATGCATATATACGTCTACTATACATGTATATACTCAGGTATGCACGGTATCTACTCATATATGAACGTAATTACTCATGTTTACACGACACGTATATAATCGTGAATACACGCATATATTAGTGCATATACTTGTAACCATAAAAATAACTGAAATATACAAATATTAGGGTTATTTAATACGGTTTTGCATTTATTTTTAACTATGACCACTTTACCCCACATGCTATGACCACTTTCCCCCATCCCATGGGGTAAAGTGGTCATAAATACAAAGGGAAAAGAAAGTGTTATAAAACTAATTAAATCAATATTTTTTTTTCTAAACTTCAATGTACTGTGTTCTTTAATAATGCAATGTAAAATAACAACAAAAAAAGTTGAGGTGTTTAAACTATTTGTTGTATTTATTATCCACCAAAGTTGAAAACCTACGATTTTATGACCACTTTACCCCACCAGACCCTACAAAATATAGTTTTAAAAAAAATCATAATCTTTACTAATAATAAAGCTGAAAACCTGTCTGGAGATCTAGATCTGTGTCTGGATCTCTGTGACACGTATAGCGCCTAAACCGCTCGTCCGATTTTCATGAAATTCGGCATAAAGTTAGTTGTAGCATGGGGGGGGGGGGGGGTGCACCTCGAAGCGATTTTTCGAAAACTCGATTTTGTTCTTTTTCTATTCCAATTTTAATCACATTTACCCGAGCAAAATTATAAGATGGGCGAGTAAATTATCAAGTTTTCATAATGTTTAACCGTAATATGGGCAAGCCAATTGGCGAGAAATTCTTACATTATTTGTAAATATTCAAGCAAACCAAATGACCTTTTAATTTTTCTACAACGGGCAAAGCCATACGGCTATCACTAGTACACTATAAAAGACATTAACAATTCAATTTTTACCATTTAATGTATTCTTAATGATTGTAAATAAATTGTTAAACCCAACAGGATTGTTAAACCTGTATGAAGTTTGTGTCTACTTCTTTGACACATTAAAGCGTTTTTATTTATTTATTTATTTTTTTTTTTTTTTGGTACCAAATAATTCTTTTTTTCAGTCAATTTTTCATCTCCTGCGACTGAACCATACTTTTTAAGAGCTGCTTAGGGGTTACAAGTTTCACTTTGAGGGATTCACTAGACAAAGAGGGACTAGGACCAAGGGGGGTTTGGTTATTTCATTTTCACCCCATGAGATCAAATCGATGTAATCTTTGGCAGCAAAAATTATTTGTTGAACTTTAAACTTCTTAACCCCGCCTCTACTTTGTGTTTTTGCATTCAACACACGTCGTAATCCAAGTTCTCTTACATTTCACCGCTCTTTGCATAACATAGCCAAATGGATATTTTCTGTTGCATCAAAATACCCATTTCTTTATATAACCCGGTCTATAATGTTCTTAAAATCATGAGAGAGATATCGTGAATGTAAGATACGTTCAAATAAATGTTTAGAGCCGTAAGTATGAGAAGGTTTTAACTTGATGTTAAACCACACAGGAGCATACGCATTGCCCACTTGATCCGTACAAGAAATGGATCCTTTCTTGAAAATGTATGAATGAATAATGATTACTATTAATATATTTCAGTATTATTATTTGTTTCAAACAATTTTAGTGAAATGCCACGCCCATATAAAGGAAACTATACTTTACTACACTTTAACAATGTACTGAGTCAGAGTCTTGAGATCTTCATTCGGATTTTTAGTTGCCACGTACAATCGAAATATACGGTTTGCAAATGTAAATCATCTGGAGTGGGAAAGTTTTCCTAGATACCTTGAAGATAAATCTAGTGAGCAAGTTCCACTTGATATAGTGACACACATATCCAATACATATTTGTGATCGGTACTTATGTCCGTTATGTTCTCAAAAAGAAGGTTATTTTCAATAGGTAAGGAAGTAACCACAGGAAGATTAGAACAGGTTTCCAGCTGTTGACATATTTTGTCTTTAAATTCGTTTGATTATTTTGTTTTACCATCTAAGAATCCATAAGGCTTCTATTCCTGCTGTCTCAAAGAAGCTCTTGACCAAATGTAATCTATTCTGGAAACTAAAAAGTCATATATATATTTCACTTACAGAAAGATCTTTTTCAGCCGCACTTTTTAGGCCGTGTCCAATAAAACAGTAGCATTTCATTACATCTTCGTAAGTAGGTAGTAAAACTTCATTGAAATCGCTAAAGATTCCAAAAATAGGACATTCTGATGTTTGTCTCGTCTGGACTTGTTTAGACTGAGCCATTTTTTTACATCTTGTTTGCATGAAAAGGCAACTTTTCCGCCCTACGGCAAACTGAAAATCAAAAACTTTTTTTTCGTTCCACCCTATTGTACAATTTAAAATATAAATAAGCTAATATTAATTAAATTAATACTGCATTGAAAGTTAGGTGATCTCAATTAATATTTAAAATGTTATTAACAAGAACTTTGTCATTTCATAGTAACAAAAATAATTTTTGACTAACAACAAAATATTACAATATAAGTACCAATTTTTTAAAATTACCTATATTACCATATTGTTTAATCTTCGCCGGTATATTTTTCCTGACTGGAATAGATTACATATAGTACTATATATTTAAAATAATACCACATAGGTGGAGCTAAAAGCAGAGTAAATATTTCACATTTCACTCTGCCCCGCTAGTTCACTTTGTCCCAAGTTCCCCTACATTCGAAATTTGAAACTGAAGCTATTTAGGATAGCTGAAACTGGGGATTTAATTAGGACATAAATAATTTCGTACACAAAATTCAATAATACTACCTTTAACTTTATTTTGAACTTATTATTTTAGAGCACATAAAATCAAAGAATCAAAAACTAAACACAAATTAATTTAAGGTATGAAGTGAAGTTGGCCTGAAAAACCAGTCACTTTCACAAAATCAGTGGGAGGTACTGTTTATCCCTCCCAGATTTTTGTATATTATTTGTAACTGTAACAAAGTACACCTCAGATACTTTCCATGTCCAGCTCGATATTTCGAGTTTAGGTATGTTAATTCTGAAAGTCCAGATTCAAAGATATAGTGATTAAAAACATCGTAAAAGCCGATAATAATAATAACAAAAACGTTTATTTGTGGTCGAAACATCGAGTAAATTAGAGTTCGTTTATCTGTTTTACTTAATTTTATGAATTCATGTCTCCCTTGAAATTCTATGCCCTGCCCCCCCCCCTCCCGACTAGGGAGGCGCGCCCCTCCAGGGTGAGAGCCACTGCTGTTGAACGTGGATTAGTGTTTTTAAAAACAATGATGCTTTTGAATCCTGTGCAGCGCACACCACGCGAGTGTTGTAAGGACATTTTTCGAAAAATGTTGAGAAATGACATTATTCATAGAACTAACCAGTTTACTCTTGATATGCTATGTAAATTGCAACTACTACTAACATTCCAAGGAAAAAATTTCAACACCCATTTAGTAACCATTTTATTAGAGCACAATCGAGTTCGCAAGCCAAGACAGCATGAATTGAAAGCTTTCTTTCACTTTCCCTCCCCTCTATTTCCATAACCCCGTATCAATATGAAACCAGTCGCTAACAAAGACAGAAAACAAACAATAGAGACGCTAGTAAGCATATGGCAGAACTTGATATTGTCCAGGCATCGTTGTGAGATATTCTGCTACTGTGTCTGGTCACTGGTAGCGGGTAAATTACAGTACGTGGTGTCCAAGATGGGGTCGTATATTGTGGAGCTGGACGACTGTTGAGGAGGTAACTGGATGTGGTTAATGGATTGTATGTTTGCTCCACGTGACGCAATGCTGGTCTTGGTTGATACTCTTGCGTATCTTGAACGTTGTTGCCTTCTGCTGGACATATTTTGTCCGATGGCTTCAGTCTGTGAAGATAACAGTAATGGAAGCTTAGATTTTTTTTCTACCCAAAATTGCAAAACAGTGAAAAAATGATGAAACAGGCATTTGTCGGACGACCCTACTAACTCAGTGCGTCAACGCACTGAGTTAGTAGGGTTGTCCGATAAAGAGCGGATTCTAGAAGGGTCACCTTAAGGCATGGACACATGTGGTTCAAAGCATCAAATCTGTGCCTCAGAGCCAGACTAACGTACGCAAGCCACAATAGCTACTTAACAGGAGAGAGGGAAAACCTTTTCCTGATGCGTACAAAGGATAGGATTTGAGCTCTTTTAACACTGGTAAATAATTACTAAAGATTTTTTTTGCATTTACGTTTATATATGTGGCTTGATGCGGAATAGAATTCTACATACAATGCACTATAATAGACTGAAAATCGCAATTTTTGGACTTGCCCTAGTCTGGCTTTGCGGTTCAGAAATGTGTCGAAAGTTTAAAGTATACTGCACTTAGCAAGATGCAAATTTTAAGTCTAAAAAAGAAAGTCTCGTTACAATTCTAACCTCTTTTGCAAATTAAAAAACCACAATATTTTAAAGCTCCAGTATAGTTTAAGGAGGGGGCTCGGGACATCAAATCAAGATCTTTCCCTGTGTCTTCATAAGTCATAGTCAGGTCACACTGAGTCCTATACTTAACTATTCTCGTTTCGACTCCAGGGAAGAAGAAATTAAAAATAACGGGACCAGTGGTGTAACTACAGTTATCTGTTGGAACTTTACACACATTCAACGAAATACGCAAAAAGGGAACCCCTAACCATATCGTCGGGGGACAGTAAAAAAGCGCGATGTATCCGAAAACTCGATGTAACCGAGTTCTTCAAAACTAACGATTGAACTAACATTCAAGCAACTGATATGTGCGTCTACAATAAATTCAATTTATTCTTAAAAAAGGGTGAACTTTTGAAAAAAAGCAGCAAAAGACAATTACCTTACCAATGGGGTTGTTTCCTTCAGTCAAAAGTAGAACTTTTTGTCACTGAAATTGATAGAATAAGCAAAAAATAATAATAATAACATGGACCCAGAAAATACTTTCATTTTCCCAACAGTTATTTTTTAATTAATTCTTTTAAATGTCCGAATTTTCAAACAAGGCGCGGTCTTGATGACGTCACAAATGATGCACTTTGCCGCATCTTTCTACTGCGATTCCACGTTATGATATCAAGAAGCGAATTAAAATTGCGCTCTACGCTTGCTATCAAACATATAGTTTCCAATACACGTGAGTAAAGATGCGAATTAAATATTTTGCTCTGTGAAAATGGCATTTCATCATTTGTGATGTCATTGGACAGAAGCATAAACATTGAAAGCGCACCGATTAAAGTATTTTTTTTTAAATATTAAACTTAAACAAATTATTTAAAAAATGGTCAGATCCTATGTTTTTAAGCATGCTCTTTCAGAAAAAGTACTTTAAAAATTTTGGAAACGACCCCATTGCTATTTTTAATAGTACTTGTTTTACCTCTCACTCCCGACTCTTTCTAGAAGAAACAACGAGGTATGTAATTCAAAAATCTCACTTACGATTTCGTAATTGTCTCGCATCGGCTTCGTAACGAAGACATGGAATCGTCAAGTATATGCAAAGCTTGAGGTCCACAAATTCTCTGAGTGGGTTCTGAAACGCACTTCTCATATTGTCTGTAAGCACTGCAAAGAAAACAATTTTAAATTCATTTGCTATCAGCAGTTTAAAAATTATGCATGTTTATTTTTGTTTGTATTTGCTATGATAAGTTACTAGAAGTAGAGTTTTTGATGCTAGTTTCATCTTGAAAGACAAGCTACCTCAAATTGAACGAATACAATAATTTTACTGTAAAATTCTGATTCTGCAAAGCTGAAAAAAGGTAAGTTTAAATAGTCTTGCTAGAAGTATAAATGATTGTGGTTTTGTCTTCTTCTTCTCTGCGCAAATAGATAGATGATATGGATTGAATGTATAGTTATCTTTCTTTTAATTTTCCTGTGGTAGGGGGGAGGGGGTAATGCTACGCCTTCTTCAGCTCAACGAAGAAAAAAATTACGTTGATATTTAGGTCCAAAATGCTGTTTTTGTCGCATTAAGTTTCATAGAGAGACTTGATTATCTGATTATTATTATTATTATTTTGCAGTTAAAATGTTAAGGATCTTTTGATCGGATTTTTTTAAAAACTGTGGATAATAATAGTAACTTAAAGCATACACATAATTTGTTCAGAAGAAATGTAGTTTAATACTGTATTCATTATGAATTAAATTACATTTAAAGAATCGATTATAAAGCACTTAGCTTTTCCTTCTGTTAAAGAAGCTCTTTGAAAATTGCTGCAAATGCAAATATTTTGAGTTGTAGTAAACGTAAAATAGTTGGGATGGAGAAAGGAGGGTGCAATAAATGGAGATGGGGAGGCAATTCTGAGAGCCGCAATTTCCTAAATATAAATAAAACTCGTTATTGAATTAGTTTATAGCTAACAAGCGTTAACTAACAAACGTTAAGTTGAGGTTTCGTGGTTTTAGTCGATACGTTTCAAAAATTGCTATTCACAAAATTATTTTTAACATTTTATCCCAACATGATATTCTTATGGGCAATTCATTTTAGTTTTCGTTCATGCTCTTTCCAATGTGAAGAATAGATTTGAAAGAAATTTTGACTTTTTTGAGGCAGTGAGAAGCAAAGTGATGTAAATGGCAAAATTAAAAATTTGGAAATAACCAGTACACATAGTAGGTGTACCTCTCCTCTGCCTTGGGGCAAGAGATGATGCTAGTAGCCCTGGTAGTTGCTGCTATACATCATGATTTAGAAGAAAAATTCAATGAAAGCTTACCTAGGATGTTATCTTTAAACGCGTTCTACTCAAAACTTGAAAGTGCCCACTTACAATCCTTTGCTTTTCACTGCCTCATTTTTGATTTTATAAAAATAAATTTCTCCCGAAATAATGAATAACATCTTCTTATTTTCCTTGTTGCATACGATTAAAACAAAAGATAAAAAATGGCAGTCGGTGGAACTGACTGACAGGAGCTATCCTTTTTTTTTTTTTTTTTTTTGTTTACTGATGGTCATTGAATAGAGCTTATAATGTTGAAGTTTTGAACAAAGAAATCGAATTAAGCTTCAATTAATGCAGTTAAATTTATCAAAATAATATATTTAACCATATTACCAAAATTTAAAATTTTAATTAAAGTATTTTGTGATATATTTTCGTACAGGTTTCAAGTATTCGTTGATTACAGTAAAATTTTCTAATAGATAGGACACCTAGAAGTTTTTAAAAATTCAAGACGAACATTTTTAAAAAGTTAAAGTAAAAAAAAAAAAATCTGTTATCTCCGGGAAACGAAGGCCTATCGGATTGAAACTTGTTTTATTTAATTCAGAGCACTAACAGCATAGTATTTGCGTCCCATAAGAAGCATAGCTTCAAAATTGCTAATCCATTAACTTTTACTGAATGATTTATTATGAACACGTACAAAGATACATAATACTTTATTATTAAAATTTGAAAAGTTAATCCTGACCCTAAATTTGAGCTTTTTCGTGTAATGACTTGCATCTTTCAATGGAAAAAAATTAGCGTTGTTAAAACACAAATCTGTTTGATTACAGAATAATTTTTGTAATATTTTTGCAGTTTTATGTTTTAATAGCACTTGTTTTTTCATTTAGTTATTTTTTACCCAAAGGTGAGCGCTTTCATTCATTGTATCTTTTGCTTTTATATTGTATTCATTCATGAGATGTGCTTATCAAGTCTCTTTTAGCGAGTACTCACAGAAAACATCACGGTCGAACTTTTATTCGATGGGCATTGCTCAAGATGGCCGTTGTTTGGCCACACCTTTGGTAAACCACTAAAGAGAAGTTTTACTGCAAGAAGTTTTTTGGTCTTCTGGTCAAAGCAGCCAAAACTAATTAGGAGAATGTGGGGCAAAGTGAAATGGTTAGGATGACTGAGCTTTTTCAAAATGAACAAATTGGAAATGTATTTTGAAAATTACAGTACATAAAGAAAGAACATTCTATTTTATAATAAAACGTACATTGAAACTTTTTTTTTTTTGACAATAAATTTGCGCCCTCAAAAAAAAGTGGAAAATTTTTAATTTTCCCCCCATGGGGCAAGTGAAAAATGAAATATTTTTCTAATGAAATATTTTCTATTCAATTATAGAAAATATTTTTGATCAAATGAATCAGTAAATAAAAGGTTTAATAAGTAAATGAAAATATACGGAAACAAGAAACTGAAAACTAAATTATTTAATTAATTAATGTATGATAAAAAGTAAATGAACAAGTAAAAGAGTGAATGAATAAGAAAATGAGTGAATGAATGAATAAATCAGTGAATTAGTAAATGGAGGAATGCAAATGAATGAATTAAGAAATGAATTCGTAAGTTATTCAGTAAATGAATGTGCGAATAAACAAAATAAACTATTTCACTTTGCCCCGCATGTACATGACTGATTGTAGAAAATATTAAAAATACAAATAAGCGTAATATTAACTGAATAAATATTTCACAGAGTATAGGGTGAGTCAAAAATGAATATAGCGATTACAAACGGCTATAACTATTTAATAAAAAAAATATATATCGATAAGATTTACACAGAATGTAGACGGAACTTCAAAATTTTGTATACATATCTCAGAGATTTCCTATGTGTCTTCCCTTGGTCACACGAACAATAATTAAGCGGCTGTCCATTTCACGCCATACATTCTGAAGCATTTGTGCAGTAACCGACGCAAGCGCATTACAAATGCGAACTTTCAGTTCTTCAAATTGTTTTGGGCAAGGGGTGCATAAATACCTTGTCTTTCACATAACTCCATGGAAAGAAATCACAGGGTGTCAAGTCCGGAGGTCTTGGTGGCCAAGAGCAAAAGACATCGTCGGCGAAGTTTGAATTCGCGCATGTGCAGACTTCCACTTTGCTGCACCTGCGCTTTACGTAAACATTTTTTGAAGTTCCGCCTACATTCTGTGTAAATCTTATCGATATATTTTTTCTCATTAAATAGTTATAGCCGTTTGTAATCACTATATTCATTTTTACTCACCCTGTATTAGAAGGTATCAATTAATATTTAAAATGTTAATAGCAGGAACTTTATTATTTTCTAATAACAAAAATAAGTTTTGACTTGCAACAGAATATTACAATATAAGTGTCACTTTTTAAAAATTGCCTGTATTATCATATGCTTTAATCTTCGGTGGCATTTTTTTACCTACTGGAATAGATTAAATGCGCTACTAAAATATTACCAGATAGGTGGAGCTAAAAGCAGAGAAAATATTTCACCATTTCACTTTGCCCCACATTCCCCTACATTTGAACTCAAGTGTTTCGGGCATTCAAAATAGTAATTTAGAGACAAAAATAGTGTCTGTTTCACCTGTAATATGTATTTCTCTATTTCTCAAATACGTTTTACACTTGCAAGGAAGATAAACTCAGAAAAAAAGGAAAAAAAAAAAAAAAAACAATCAATTGGAATATTTTAGGTCAAATATAAACATACCAACATATATGTAATTCTAAAGAATGTGGGTTATAAGCGCTGTCTACCATTTTTCTGAAATGGTTGCCACAGCTATCCATGGAAACTTTCCGAAAACAGGTTGCATATTCCAAGTAATCTGTAAAACAAAAGGATGGCATATAAAGCAGATAAGGTTTATTAAATTACAAAGTTACTTTTTAAGGTTCAGATATTTTTAAACTATCAACAAAAGACCCAACTGGCAACTCATTTCGATGCATTTAAAGCATCTATTAAATATAAAAATATTTTCGTAGAACTTTTCATACAAACAATATTTTTGAATGTTCTTCATTAAGTGTGCTTTCATTGATGTAAAAAAGAAAAGAAAAAAAAAATGCGTAAGCCTAAAAAGTTATCTTATACTTTGCCTTGAAATTCGAAATGATTAATTTATGCATGCTACGTTTTCGGAATCTCTCTCCCCACAAAAAAGCTCTCGCTTTCTCTTTACTACCATGACTATGCATTTCACCGAAGTGCTTTGTTCAAATTATATTTTTAGAAACATATTGAAAAAATAAACGCAATACTTTTTTCAAATGCATCCTTTATCAATGTATATGATAAAATGAGTATTTTTTCAAATGTTGCATGTACTTCATATTTCTTGAATTCAGTTTTTAATTGTACATATATTTTGGATACATTTTAGCTATTTTAGCCACTAATGACATATTTTTTTACTTTCATTTCAATGAAATTTTGATATGAGTCATAACGGAGCTGTAAAACCGACTTCAAAACAGTTTTAAGAGAAACAATGAAATTCTCTTATTCGACTTTCAGAAGGAAAATCGGGATCAGTGCAAGAATGTGCAATTATTTGAGAAATAGCTATTTTTCGATATAGCTTCACTCTTCCTCCGAAGAACTGCGAAGTAATAAATTATACTACGAACTACAGGGAAACCCCAATTTTACGTCCTCCGAATTTTCGTTTTTCATGCATTTCACGTTTTTTCCATCAAATCCCAGTTTTTCCGAAAACTAATAATGTTAATTTAACCCGGATTGTAAGTTTGTTACTTATGAATTTCCCGCATTCTACATTTTCCCTGGGAAATAAAAAAAGAGAAAAAAATTCTAAAATAAGCAATATGTTTAATTGGTGCTTTTCAAAGATAATTCACATTGTTGAAAGTTAATGTATGAAAACAAAAGTGCTACTGTTCAATCCGTAGCCGTCCTTACGGACTTTCGTCTGTCAATGAGGATGAACAAGAAGAACGGGAAGCACAACTCGTCCCTTCTTTTCAATATTTCGTTGAAGCAGAGCTTACAAATAATGAAAAACTTTTCTTCCTCATAAAGACCAGGGGAAAAAAATCCTTTTCGTAAATTATAGACATTATATACCTATTGAAAAAGTCTTGTTTACTAACTTTAGTTTTTTTTTAAATTTAATATTTGCTTTCTATGTATTTCTCGTACTATACGTTTTGCGCATTTTGTGTTTTTTAACTCAGTCCCTTGAGAAACGTAAAATCGGAGTTTCACTGAAAATGCATTTTGCTTTGAAAATTTGTGCCATTGGCTGCTTTGATCAAGTTAGAACCGGTGCAATGGTATCACGAGAGCGTTTATTAGGAATCTATAAATGTGATTCAGCAGAGCTTTTAGATTTAGTTTTCCCTTAGTTAAATATCTTATTTAGACAGTTCTATGCCTTTTTAGTACAGTAAAAATAGGGGTCGGACCCAAACATCCAAAAAAAAAAAAAGCTAAACCTGGTGCAAATTGTTTATTACCCTCCCAATAAGAACAGGTAAAAAGTCCCACCCAATTGTGCGTCGGGTTTTGGAATGGGGAACATCTAAAAATTGCTGTTTTGGGTATTTTTCCAGAAATTTTAGAGTAAATTTAAAGTGAGAATATTATGTTTTACTGAATTTAAAAGCATGAAATTAAAGGTGTTTGACCCCCAAGAGGGATGACGTAACCCACCAATGCTACAGATCCCCCCTATCCCCGTAAAACGAAGCAGTACCCCCGAACCCCTCTCCATACGTTTCATATGGAAACATTATTTTATGCTAAGTTAAAGTTAGAAATCGAGTGTGTCCATTTTCCAAGATCGATGATGCACCTCCTCTCAAAGCTACAGCACCCCCCCCCCCCCCGCTCCACCAAATAAAATGAATCCTCACCCCCCCCCTTCCCTTTTATTTCAAGTAGAAGTATTATTTCATGCAAATCAAAAATGCATTAAATCAGGACTGTCCACTCCATAAGAACAGTAGCTCACCTCCCAAAACGAAATTATATACTAAAATATTATCCTCCCCCCACCCCCTCTAATGGTGCATATTTGATTAAATGGCCAGAAAAATTACGCTGAACTGTTTTTTTTACTTTCAAATGATTTCTCCTAAGTTTCTAACAAAAAGTTTTCGTTATCAAGATGTTTTTTGGAATCTAGATCCTCAGCAAACTCGTTATTGTTGTAGCTATGTCTAACACAGTTTGTGCATATAATTGAGCACTTCAGTCCACTTTCAGACTTTTCAAACATTCACTATATCCAATGAACTCCTCAGAGCAAGCACGAGGTTTGAGACGCAGAAAGTCTTCTAGAGCAGAAGGCTTGACAGTTGTAATAGGACGCAGATTATATTTCTGTGGTGCTTTCTTTGCACCCATCAAAAATGACACTAGCTTTCCCATACTTACAAATTACCTATACACTGCAGTGCTGGCATATTTCCTTGAAGTTTACATATCATTACCAAAAATATGATCAAGCAGGTATCTTCCATCTATTACATATGAGGCAGTGAGAAGCAAAGGGATGCAAGTGGGAAAATTAAAAATTTAGAGATAACCAGTACAAATGGTTGGTGAACCTCTCCTCTATGTAGAGGCAAGAGATGGTACTAGTAGACCTGGTAGTTGCTTCTATACAGCATAATTTAGAAAAGAAAATCAATGAAAACCTACCTAGGATCTTATCTTTAAACGCCTTTCATTCAAAACTTGAAAGTGTCCACTTACATCCCTTTGCTTCTCACTGCCTCATATATGACACCAGTTGTTCCTTCTCTGATGGTGGATGAACCTTTTGCTTCAGATAATAGCACTTTAACTATACAAGATTTCTTTCCTTCTGAAACCAGATTCATCAAATACTAATGGAGGATCAGCGCATAACTCGTGCCAGAAGTTTTTAGCAATTTGTTATTCCATCTTTACTGTTCATACCATTCGGTGTAAAAGATGGTTTGGGCTTACACATCTTTACCAATAGTAACTACTCTCCTAACAGAAGCTAAAACATAACTGTTTACCTCCTTTACAAAGAAATGCCACAAAATTGTTTGCCTTTCAATATCCTTTGATGTTACTACCCGAACGTTAAAGGTCTCATCGCAACTCACCTTATCATCAGCGCGCGATACCACTACCAACTTGAGAGGGATGAACTTCTGGGGGCTTTAGAAACGGATTGTGATTTCCAAACTGGGAGACAAAAAGGTGTAAATATTTAGCATTCTATTGTTGTATTGCTCATTGCTCTCATCAAGACTTGTTCTATCGTTGAATCACTACAGGTTCTAGACCACCTGAATTTGTCACTGAGTTAGATCGTTGTATAGCTGATGTTTGATGTGATCAAATTTTTTTTTACCGCATAATGTACTCAAAAGTTTGAGATAGTGTTGAAAGTATATGTCCGCATATTTAGCATAATTCACATAACCAGCTGCGTAAAAGAGAGGTAGCTCGGCGTTCGCAAATGAGAACCCCCACCGACTTAGAGGGTGCAGAATTGCAGCATTGCCCAGCTCACTATTGGCAATTTCGGTTTGTCCCCCCTTACGGTGATGGCAAAAGATTGTAGAATAGTTGAAGTTTGTTAATCAAGAAGAAGTAGGGAAACTTTGGTCAATTTGAACTTTTTTTATGCTGCACAGGAATTTTGTTTTCCAGCGCTCTAAACAGTTTAATAACTCCAGTCACAAATAATTTGGTTAATGAGCTCGCTTAGATCTTTTAGAATTATCATTCTGACATTACTATATCATTGTGTGGCATTTTGTACTTCGGAAAAGTTTAAATCAGGGAAATTTTTTCGTGAACTTCACTGCAATAGTTGATTTTAGAATGTAAATTCAAGGCCCCCCCCCAAAAAAAAAGGGAAGGTGCACCCCTTAAGTGTGACGGAGTATCCATCAAGAATAAAAGCCCTCAAAAAACAAAGAAATACCCCTTGAAAAAACTGCCTTAAAAATTCCAATGACGCAAAGCTGCTCCATGCCCCCCCCCCCATTCCCCCCCCCCCGCCTGTGCACCCCTGTTAATCAAAATTTTTTTCTGTTAGAGTTTATTATTTTACTATTATAGAGTGGTTTCTGCGAGGTTTGAGAATTTTTTTTAAGTAATAGAAATTATTTTTATTTAAATAGAGGATTATTTTGTCCCCCCCTTCCCCCCAAAACCCGACGCGCAAATTGCTGGGACTTTTTACCCCTTCTTGCTGGAAGGGTAAGAAGTAATTTGCAACAGGTTTCACTTTTTTTTTGGATGTTTGGGTTTGGCCATTTTTTGGCCTAATTTTACTGTACTATTTAGAGTTGTTATTAAATTTTGGAATCTTTGATAAAATCTCTAATTACTTACCTCGCCTGTAACGATCAGAGCTACATATCGCATGTACAGAATCTATGGAATTGCTTACAGCTTCATTAAATTTCGTTCTTTGCTCCTCTGAAGAGCAATCAATGACATATTTCCTGACGCAGTCCATTATATGGCTCCATACCCTGGAATTGGGAGTTGAGTTAGTTGCTTAAAACGTAACATATATATATTTATACTTAACTTTAATAGTCAAAGTTCATTTGTTGAAGAAAACAGAAATGTTTGATTCAAAAAACATAAAAAGTTTTCAAAAAACAATTTTTCGAAAAAAAAAAAAAAACTAGCTATCTGTGTTTGATTTTGCTGCGAAAATACCTTTATACAGGGCCGTAACCAGACTTTTGTTTCGAAGAGGGTTTTACCAAACACATTACTCGTGAACTCTATATGATCTCTAACATTTGATTTCATTCGTATACCGTATAGATTTTTGTTCAATAGGTTATTAAAATGAGGGTGTATAAGTACTTCTTTAAGGGCATTAACATGTGTTCATGTAAAAGATGACGTATCTATTGAATGAAGAAAAGAAATGTGTGTTGTGTACACAGCATAAGTTCACCCTTGTTAAAAAATCCATGAACTCAAAGAATAGATGAGTCTACTTGTTTTTAGCATTCAAAGTAATACTTCTTAAATTTATATTTTTGAGTTATAAAGTATGTTGACTGTAGACTTTCAAATTTAATTCTGATTGATTCTGATTTTTTTTTTTTTTTTTTTTTTTTGTTAGTGTCAGATATTTAAAACTTGAAGGAAAACGCTTTGCCGTTTTGTAAAAAATGATGTTTGCAATAACTACAGTAAAAATAAATACTCCAGATAAAGATAAGTTTTTACAAAATTTCACTTTCAAAATAAAATTTAAAAAAAAAAACTCAACAATTGTTTAAAAATAAATAAACTAAGATAGCAATATTTTTAGGCAAAAAAAAAAAAAAGCATTATAAAAAGCAGTTTTAAAAAAGTTTTAAAACATTTTCTGAGGGGGCTTGAACCCTAAAAACTAACCCTTTAAATACAATCCTGATTTAATTGTACACAAGTTAAATTTCACTATTTCCAGATTCCAAATATTTAAACATATATTAACAAAATGATAAATTCTAATTTCTGTCGTGTCATCATTCAGATCTTCCGATACATTTTTGTATCGGATATTCGCTTAGAGCATTCGAACGTCACGAATGAACCTGGTAATTAATCTTATTTACCATTCGTTTGAGCAAAAGCCCGGCAGGAGTCAATTAAGTCGTCGTACTTAATGACATCGAGGGAGGTTCTTTGAAGAGGAAATCACCTTTTGTCCATTATTCCAGGCCATTTCGGAGTGCATGTGAAAGTGATGTTGACCTGTTGTTATGAAAACGGAAATTGGTTCTCTAACAATTACCGTATTTTTATCCTCTTCCTTACTTCCTTTGCTGCTCTCGCTATTTTTTTCTTTTTTTTTTATGCATTATTTTCCAAGCTTTGATAACTGGATTGAGAGTGGCGCTCAAATAAAGTAGATTCAAGAGAGATTAAGCAAATGCAGGCGCTATTTTAAGCTAATGGCCATCACTATTGCTGCAAGCAAGGGTGAACCAGATTTGCATTATCTATTTATTTACGGTAAAAACACTTATTTTTGTGAGGCTTTAATTTTTTGCGGGACGTCGTAATCGAGAAAGTTTAAGCCTCGAGAAATATTTCAAAGTCAACTTTCGGTTGTTTACATAAAATTCGCGAAATTTTCAGCTCGCAAAATCACCGTTACCCTTCATTTTCTCGAAAATTATGGCTTGCAAAAATTCGTGCTTTTACAGCATTCTAAAAGAGTAGTTTAAAAGCAGTGCCGAATCTTCAATTTTTCCGGTCGGGGCAAAAATTTAAAACTCGCCTTGCTTTATCCAGCTTCCTTTAAGCTTTTATATCGAGTTACAACGAAAACACACACACACACACACGCAGAAATTGGGTGAATTTGCCACCCTCCAGAAGTTGCCGTTTGGGACCAGTACTGAGGTAAAGTCTTATAACCGTCTTATAACCCCCCCCCCCTCTCCGAGAAGGTAAGATCTGGCTGAGATACCTACTGTACAGCAAAAAGTATCCGGACACTCCCAAAAACTGACATTTCTAGAGGCAAAGAAGACGAATTGTATTATATAACTCTTCTTGCATAAAATATTTGCTTAAGCTTACATTTTCCACAAAACACTTAATCAAAGCGCATTTAGAGGACCATCAACAGGAAATTAAAGCACCAAAAAAGTTTTTCTGGTGATCCAGCATCGTGAAAATCTGATGTTAGTCTGTGAGTTCCACTAGTTTTTCTTGCTATGGGCAATTGTTCTGTGTATCTTCATAAAAACGTTAGAAAGATATACGCATTTCTTCAAAACAAGAAAAAAAAAAAAAAAAAAGAAAAGAAAAAGGAAGGAACAAAAATTCAGAATTAAAAGGATTTTTTCTTTTCTGGAAATCATACATTTGAGTGCAATACCGCTTCTGGAGATGCAATAATCGGTAAAAAGAAATTCTAAAAGTAGACCATAGCGAAGACTCCAGAAAGAATGCTGAATGGTACTGTGACTTGATCTGTACCGTGTTATTCAAACTTGATATTAGTTTTAGTTTTAATGCCCAAAGGCCCGTCATTTACGGGGGGGGGGGGCCGAAGAGAGCAACTGACTCTACCTTGCTTCGAGAAATCAATGCATTTCCATATATGTGAGTTATTTCTGTTTTTTTTTTTTGAGCAATCACAATTGTTTTCGTTTGGCCGTCCTTGACGTTGTGGTTCCTTTTTCAGCTTGGACCAGGATCCTCTGCAGCATTACCGCCCACCGGCCTCTGCAGGTGCGGCTCCTCTGCTGGTGAGCTCTGTCCCCGGGGACCACTTCTCCAGGGCGGAGGCGTCCATGTCCTACACATGCACGTTCACACACACAGGGGGGGGGGCAAGGTGGGTGACTGCCCCGCACTTTTTTCATCATCAAAGATTTCGTCAACATTAAGATTTTAGTTTCAAAACATTTTGGGTGAGATTACCCGAACGTCATTAAATAGTGCCTAAAATTTCAGTTAAAAAAAAAAACTTCAGTTTTAAAAAACTTCCAGGAGAAAATTTCCAAGCGTAATCCTTCCTTCCTTAAAATTCAAAGATGACCTAAATGTGCACTATAAAGACTCCAGTGTGAGGAAAAAAATCAGGAAAAGAATTCCCCTAGATAGAGTAAAACTGCGTTTTTAAAGCTCCAACTTAGAAAGAAAAAAAAAATCCGCAGATTTTTTTCTGAACTCCCCAAAGGAAGTTTAAAACTGAGTTCTTAGGATTTTATCAGTTCCAATAAATAAATAAGTAAATAAATAAAATACTAGGAGAACCTCCGAACCCTTTTGTTCCTCCTTAAGTCAGAGAAGAGAAGTCTGAAATAACGTTTTAAAAAACGTTTAAAAAACGTTTTAAACTTTGCAAAACTTCTGGGAGCGAACCCCAAACCCCTTGCTCTAAGTTTCTAAAGATGGCTTTAGTTTGCGTCTTTAAGACATCAGTTTAAGATTTTCTCCAAGAAAAGCCTTCCTAACCCTTATATTACCAAAGACAGTCCAAATTTCTTCATTTTTATTATTATTGTTAGTAATTAAACTTTATTTTCAAAAAACGTTAAGGGGACAACCCTGGAAACTACTTTCCGTTCTTCAGAACGTTGACAAAACTCTACAAAAAGGGCGTTTTCCAAACTGCAATTCCAAAACATTTACACGAGAGAACATCAGAAGCCTCCCCCCCGCCCCCACAGTCACTCAAAAAGCCTAAAATAGTCTTCAACTCCCTAAAACAAATTTGCACCCGCACTTTTAAGCCCCACTCGCCGCCTCTAATTTTTGAATATTAAATAACTTGATAACTATTGGAATTAGTAAGTTCAAAGAGTTCACCGAGGAATGCTGAGTTGAAAAAATAAATAAATAAAAAAATCTTGTTAGCAGCCATGCTTTGCAGGGTGGTGCCCAAAATTCGGACAATTCAGTGATTGATTATATGTTCATCGTCCTTTTTTTTTCGCTTTTAGCTCTCGAATATACGCTTCACTTCACATTTCGAAAACGGAAATGAGTTGACGAATTCACTTTCACAATTTTTCACGCCATTGTTTCCATCACTTTTCTCATTTTCCTTGCAGGATCATCAATCAAATGTTTGAGTTTTTATGGACAACAATGTTGTTTAAGGGCGTTGCAAGGGTAAACGACAAAAGCAAATAGCAGGTGAATTTTTTTTGCTGAAATAATTTTGCTTTTTAGATTGATGCATAGAAAACTTTACCAATACTTACGAATATCAAACAAAATGCAAACAAATGAGAATGGATTCATTTTCACTCTGGTGGCTTTAAAGGCAGAAATCTTGGGTTTGTGGGGTACAGGGGTGCCCACCCCTAAGAGCAAGGGCGCACCCCCTAAATATCGAGATGACCCCCCAAAAGCAAGAGCCCCCCATGAAAAAAATACCCCTTAAAACACCCCCCTAAAAATTTCCATGGCACAGTCTGCGCCATGAGCCCCCCCCCCCCCTCCTAGGTGGACACTCCTGGTGGGGTACATCATAGTTCAACATGCTATCACCGTCCTTTACGTAATAAAAATGTTCCTTATTACTGTTATACATTCTACACACATTTAATGTTGTTGTTGTTTAGTGCCAACTAGGCTGGCAATTTGGGGTGAGCTGCTTCACTCTTCCAACTGTACCGAAATTTTGTGTGAAGTCCGACTTCCACAGTACACACATGCCATAAGGACCCGTGTGTAGGGAAAGCAACCATTCATAGCACAATAACACATTCTTACAAAGAAAGGACAAGGATAGGAGATAAAGAGAGATAAAGAAAATGTCCCAAATGACCTTATCAGAAGCGCATCAATACAGCTATTCAATAAGTAGTTTTGTTTCATAAACTTCCATTTTATTGCTGCATATTGTTACTGAGTCAAGTCTCCAGATTATAACATTTCTCCAAAGCTTTTTACAGTGGATAGTGGAACATAACGTATGAAGTACACAACATCTAACGTACATAACGTCTAAAGTACTTCTTAAGCATTGTTTTCAATCAACATAGCCATATTGTTTCAAAGGAGTCTTCTACACCAGCAATTCTCAACTGGTGTACCGCCACCGGTTCGTCCAAAAATTTCGCTGGTCCTCAGAGATTTTTGCTCGTCCACATTAAAAACTATTCTTTACTTTATAAAATAAAAAATAAAGCTTTATTTATGCATTTACTAATTATTTATTATTATTATTATTATTTTGTAAAAAAAGAAAAAAACCTCAGACATTCGCAAATATTTTTCACTAGTGTTAAACGTTTCTCGAGTGAACAGTTTTTTTTTTTTTTCAAAAAGATAAATGAATAAAATTAAGAAAATAAATAAAAATAAAAAAATAAATAAAAATAAAAATTAATTAAATTAAAAAAAAAACCCTTACCGGTCTGTAAATCGAATTTATATGTTTTTTTGACGGTCCACAAATGCAAGGGTTTTCTCTCTCTCTCTTTTCTTGGACCCGGGGGGGGGGGGGTAAATCAAGAAAAGAAAGAAAATTAAAAGAAAAGAAGAAACAAGGCATCATCGGTTCACTATTTTGTTTGAAAAGCTCTTGCCCTCCCGCGGGTCAAAAAAGGTTGAAATCTCTGCTCAAGACTGATCGAGCTTACTATTGAGTCAGATGTGCGCTTTTCGGAACTTTTTTTTCGATTAGTTGGTGTGAAGTCGAGGCTCTTCTGTGATCCATTTTTGCCATTGGAATCATGCATCTAGGATTAACGTGTGTGTATATATCTACTATATGTATTGGAGTTTGTGTACTTACTGACACATGCCTTCGATTTCGAGTTGCGTGATAGGGAACATGTATCGCACTTCATTGAGTACGGGTTGCATCATGGCCGTGCAGTTACCCAGTTTCCTTTCGCAGACATCTTTGCTCTCACAGAACGGTATCAGGCACCAGAGAACTAACGAAAAGAAATGCATATTAGTTATAGAAGTTACCTTAATGCAGATTATTAATACTACCTTAAAGTTGCCCGTCAAAGTATGACGAGTGAAAATTGCTTCTACATTTTAACGAAGCAATTGCCTGTTTGGTGATATTTTGATGGTTGAAATTGTAACCCTAACTCCAGTGGATTAAACCTAAACGCCAGTGGATGGCGTTCATTTTTTAACGCTTTTCCGTTTTTTCATTTCCCTGAAATGGCACAGTCTTACCAGTGAAACAGTTAAGTTAATGGATCGAGTTCAGCCTTGTCACAATAAAGCTTTTCCCTGCGTTACCAAATCGCATTATCAAATTATCATGCCGTGGCGCGAATTTCGTTGTTGAAACACGCGGGTTACTCAATTATCGGCTATTATTTATATGAAGATTATAATTAAGTAAATAAACGATCATCCGCTCCTAGGGAGAGTTATTATTATTATTATTATTACTATGATTATTTATAAAGGACAATCGAAAACTTTTCATTTAAAGACGGTCAAAAATCCCTGGCTACTCTACCGAAGACACTTAATCTATCAATCAATGTCATTTCTAATTCATAACAAAAAAACGCTTTACACGCATCAAAAACTGAAGTAATGACGCTTCATTTTCACCTTTATTTTCTGCCCCTCTTCTTATTTATTTACTTATTTACATCAAATTCCGTTGCACTCAGTTTTTTGAATACTTGCTTCCTAGAAGACTTACATTTCTTTCAATACATACAAGGAACATTAATGACATCCTTTGTCTTGAAATGAATCGATATTCTCTTATTATTCGGCATTTATTTTGCCCACTGTTCGTATCAGCTCGACTGATTGGCTTGGGTAAAGTATATTTTAATGTTTAATGAATTTAAGTTTGGAAGAAAAAAAATCCTAAATAGCTCAAATACGTAATGAATTTCAGCTTCATACTTTCTTTTCGTGCGCATGCATTGGTATTGAAATCTGTACTGTCAATTAGGATGACCTTGAGCAATGCGGGAAAAGTTTCTGCCACTTCAAAAAAACGTCGTACATTTGGCTAAAAAAGACTATAAGGTTCAGAGTAGTGTAGTACTCTCCTGGTACTGTTATGAAAAAGAGTTTCTATTCCTTATTTTAGAAAAAGAAATTATCAATACTGTACAACAGCCTCATTGCACCATTCAATAATTCTGGAGATTTTGTTTTAAAGATATTTCTGGAGTTTCTGAAATCAGACTTCATCCATTGTTATGTATTGAAAATGATATAAACGGAGAGTTTATAGATGTTTAGAAATTTTATTTTTTCTGGTTTATGTTTAGAGAATTTTTATTGTAAAAGATTATTTTGCATCCCATTTCTAATGTGGCTGAAAGTTACTCAACTATCAGTATAATTCTGAACCAGGCAAATAATTCATTTTAAATGGATTTCATATTTTTTATTACTTAATTTTGCATACACAATGCTTTAAGAGTGTTTCTTTAGTTTTACGACAACAAATATTTAGACCTTCATTTTACGCGGGTTTATTTTACGCAGATTTGATTATACACGGTTTATGATTGAACGTCTTTATTTCGTTTTTCGCGGAAGAGTTTTGATTTTATGCGGATGCGGCATTGCAAACAGATAAAATTTTTCCCTCTGTCAAAATCCAAACTTCTGAGACTGCAGATAACATGCAAGTAACTGCATTTTGGCTGACGAAAAATATATTTATATTATGCTGGCGGTTACAATACATTTTCTATGTTAATGTTTATGGAGTTATTGCAAGTTGAGAGTAACGTTTATTGTTTCTCCTTCACATGCTTCCCCTTCAAGATTACTCTCCATACACTTAGAAATAATCACTCACCATTCGCCACCTGGCGACCAATAGTCACACTTAGGCGACTAAATGAAAATGAAATACTCAATTTTATCTTCCGCTCTAGCAGTAATTTTAACCACAACGCCATGTCTTTCAAAGCATTACAAAATTTACTGGCATATATCCTGTTCAGGTCATTTTGGTTGGTTAAAACTTTACATTGTACTATCGAAACTAGGAATAAATTTAAAAGCAATTACGTGCATACGAAATGAATAAACGCCTTTCTGAAACAATGAAAAAGTAATAAAAAACGTTGATAAAGCTCAATTAAAAAATTGGATGGCGGTCACGTGTTTCGTGGTTTTAAGGAACTTCTTTTTCGATGCAACAATGTTGAGAGCTTTCAGATGCCAAGTCAACCGAAAAAAGGAATGGACGACTTTTCTCGAATGATTTTACATCACAAAACTCACACTTCATTGCATTTAAAAAGGGGTTGCTTGAAACCCTGAAACGCGCGTCTACAATCCAATTGGTTATTCGTACTTGGTCGACGTTATTTACTACTTTTTTTAGAAATGTACATGCTCTTTTTTCCTTATTTTATAATGCAAACTCTCAGTTTCTTTTGGATTCTTTGCGAAAAGCCGTTTTGTAACAAAACGTGAGAAGTATTAATATTTGAGGCATAACATATGTTCTTTGGAATATGTTATATTATAAATGTCAGTAATTATGTTTTTATTTTACGAACCGTTTTACTTTTCAACTAATTTGTGGTCGCTATACTCCTCTCCTTGAATCCGTGCTTGGTCACATTTAGTTGGCGATATAAAAGTGCTCGACCCCCCCCCCCCTCCCAGCGAGCGTGATCTGGAAAGCATGTAGGGGGGAGGGGGGAGACATGCGTGCAAAGGTGTGGAAAGAGTTTAGTATTCTGTAGAGAAGAAATTGAACAACAAAAGTTTTTCAATGCAGAAAGAAACTTTAGAAGATAGATTAACTAATTAAAATGTCCTGTTTTTAACACCATACTTGGGGCAAATCTAACCTGGCAGCATCGTTATACTAACTATAGATGTCTTTGTTCCCAGAAAATTAATTTGTGGTGAAACCATTCCGACGGCAAAAGAAAATGAAAAGATGCCTTTATTTAATTGCTTTTTTTTTATTTTACTCTTCATGCATACATTAGTAAAACACAATTAATTTTTTTTAAATTTCAGTTTATCATTTCAATAAATTTGATTCTTTTAAACATATTTAATCTTAAATTAATTAGTGCACTTCATTTTTTAATGAGCAAAAATTGTCAAGTGAAGCAATATTAAGCTTAAATTTTCTTAACACTATATTTTTTTTAAATAAATATTCATATGTACATTGTAGTAGTAGGATCTCATATGCCAGTATTCTCTTCTACTGCTTACTTTTTAGTGTAGCGCTTTTTTGTTTTTATAAAAAAAAGTGTTAGATAAAATGGCTACTAATGATAAAAAAAGCTGCTACTAAACTTATCTACTGCATGCTTTCATGAAGCAATGTTGCTTTAACCTGTGCCCTTCCCTCTTTTGGGATTTGAAAAGTTAATATTTTGACTTATAAGCGGGAGTTGTTTTCCGATAAAATTTGCATTAAGTACACATCATTTGCCCTCACTGGAAAAATTTTAAATGATGCGCCTTCTAGTTCCTGTTTATTTTGATAGAAATGGTAACACGATATGGTGTTTGAAGTAAAATAGTTTTGAGAACCCCCCCCCCCTCTCGTTTTCTCACTCTCTTTTCTTTTCTTTCTTTTTTTTTTCGATTTTAAGTGCGCCAGAAATTAAAAAAAAATGTCTATGATGAACAGAAAGTTTTTACTTTTTAAATAATACATACACAATAGAAAAATTAAAGGTAATGTAATGTTGATTTTTCACGCAAAAAAAGGTTTCCCTTTTGTTATTTACTTCAAAAACCGCTGAAACCTCAAAAAATGTAATGCAAAAGATTTGGGCGATAAGATGTTGGAATGGTACGGAGCATGTATTAATGCGCATTCCCGCATATTTCCTGCTTATATGATTATGAGAAATATAAGATTTAGGACAAGCCGATTTAAGAATGAGTGGATGTTAGATAACTATGATTCTATTGTATCCAAGTATTTCCGATTGGAGCTAACCATTATATGCAGAGAATAAAACTACTAGTATTTCGTAATGCAGTTGTGAAATTTTCATCAAAGCTTATAAAC
Source organism: Uloborus diversus (assembly GCF_026930045.1). Classification (NCBI taxonomy): domain Eukaryota; kingdom Metazoa; phylum Arthropoda; class Arachnida; order Araneae; family Uloboridae; genus Uloborus; species Uloborus diversus. Next base: position 144,887,159 of record NC_072732.1, read on the forward strand.
CTACTTTAAAAAATTCAATTTCAAGAGTTAATTTTTTATAAATATTTTTTGACAATTAAAAATAAATATTTATTTAATTTTTTGCAAACTAAGTAATGCGTTTTCCTTTCTTGATATGAAAGTGTTGAGATATTTATGACTCTTTTGTTACATAAAGAAGAGAAAAACCGTGTTAGACAAAAGCGGAGACTGCGTGTAGTGGATCCCCTTCGGAAATTTTTCCAACTGTCGCTGTTTTTGATATCAAAAACTACATATTATTTTTTCTTGAGCTCACGATGTAACCAAATATTGCGATTAAAATGATGTTAAAAACTTTTATTAATATGTAAAATAATCCGGCAACTAAATTAGACAAATCTTTAAACAACACAAAAACTTCCATTCATTTTTTTTTTTTTTTTTTTTTTTTTTGCACAATTTCAAACAATCGTCAAACTTTATATTGGAAACATTTGGGATGGGCATTTTTCATTTTATGGTCCCCAAATGTATCCCAGCGTTTGGTGGTAATATCTCTTTTTCGAAAGTTAGTGACAGACTGTTTTTCAAAGTAGGGTGGGGGTGTATATTATCTAAGGTAGTCCAAAGGAATTACTGCAAATTTGGTAACATTTTAAATTGCACCAAGAAGCCTCAAGAATTGAAGTTTTCCAAAATAACTAACGCAATTAAAGGGGTATAACGGGTAGCTACATTTTTTAAAACTGTTTGTACTTCAATAGCCAAATAAAAAAAAGGTTTTTAAGAAAAACAATTTCGTCCTTTCATTTCTAAATGAATATTATTTTGTTCTTTTTACTTATTTCTATTTTAGTTTATGGGTAAAGATGAACTTCGATTTTTAATCACGTCAAAGTGGTGTTTTTTGCTTTCTGCCAGTCAAAAAAGAAAATAAAGAAAAGCAGCTGTTGTTTCTCATAATTATTACTGTCACAGGGAACGTCATTTTCCTTTCTTTCTTTCTTTTTTTTTGCTTTGCTTTTTCTGTGCGATTGAAGTTTTTTTGGGTTATGTACCTAGGAGGTGGTAGGCTCACAGGATGGAGTTCATTATTTAATTATCTATAAGATATGCCACGTTAATAAGCACCCGAGCAACGCCAGGGAACAAGCTAGTTTATGAATAGTTTTATAGTTGTTCAAATCTAAATAGCAATGTTAGCAATAATAATAAAACACTAATAACAACAGTAATACTTTAACAATGCTTTTGTGGCTGATGCATTTTTCTAATCAATCATTTTTTTTTCGTAGCATCAGTGTCAAGTAGATGATATACAATTTGAAATTTAAGTGCAATTGTTTTGTTGTTATAAAGGGTGTTAGTTTATTTTTAGCAAATTTTCAGCTGTTCTCCTTTTTAGTTTCTTGCTTGAACTATTTTTATCATTAAACTACGGATGTTATAAGATAAAAATTAGGATGCGGAGAAGAAAAGTATCTATAAGACAGAACATTATTAAAGGAATTTTTTAAAAACAGAAACTTTCGCTACATATGAAAGAATACAGTATGCAATTTTATACTGAACTTTTAGATTCTTTTCAAAACAAATTAGTACACATTAGTATTTACTGGAGAATGCTGAATCAAAATAATGTAGAAGATTTGACAGTTTCAAGCTAAAATACTTATATATAACTTACTGCTTGAATAAACAAAATCACTTACCAAACACGAACATAAACATCCAATTAGCACTTGAATTCATTGTTGACGGCTTTTTTTTTTAAATCCAGAGGACTGTAAAGAATTTTTGATTCTCACTTCAAAATAAAGCATTCATTGTCCTCATCAAAACAACTGAACGTTGGCTGAAGTTGATAAAAAATTAACTTCCTTCCAAAAATTAATGTCTTCGACTTAAAAAAAGATATAGACTTGAATCTCGAAAACCCTATTCGAGCCCTTACGAAGTGCCCATGTTAAGATTTGCTAGCCATATCAAAACTAGTGCTTTGTCATAACTTTTGCAAACACGAGGATTCGCAGCATGCGCATCATCACAAAGCTCAGTACATGAAATCAATGAAAGGAAAAAAACTGAGGATAGAAAAAACACGAAATGTGGGTGGTTTTCAACATAGGAATTGACGGGGTCAGTTGCTGCTGGTCAGCATACACGACAGCCAAAACAAGACTGTCCAACGAACCACACTTCCTGGATATCCGGCCAGCATTGTAAGGACGGTTATTTTCCTGCACAAAATTTTCCTATCCAATGAAAGGCGGTGACAACCAATCGTTTTCACGTTAGGGAGTGAATGGGCAGGACAATTTATGGACAAGCTGGAAGAACAATGTCACCCTTAAAAGCCCTGTTTGTCGGAATGATGCGGAGGGTTTTAACTCCCTCTGCTGGAATAATGTTGGTCATTTATTGTCCACTTTAGGCCGTTATTTTTAGACAAATGCTTCGCTATCCGGTTCTCACGTCAGTAAAGAGTTTCCGGGGATACATTCTGGTGGTCTTTAGGGTGAGAAATTAAAAGCAGCTATATAACTGCGGGTGACCTTGCGATTCAGGACACTTTCCTGCATTGTGCTATTACGCCTTGTTAACTAACGGGATTAAAACTCCATAGACAGTGAGCATGACTAGAAATCATTGCAGCCTAGATTTTCTCGATAATCTCTCTAATCTATTAATGTAAACTATTGTTCGGAAACGGTTGACAATTGGAATTTGACAAAACATAAAACGCCGGTGAATAAACTTCAATATCCGAAATTGCATGTCAAATTAAAAGACGGATATTAACAACATTAAAAAATGAAGTAATAAAATATGAACAGATCATTTCATGTAAAGTCAACAAGGCACTCAGCCTAGCTATCTCAGATATTCATGAAACTTTTAGAAATCATCTTAAGTTTAGATATAATTGAAAAAATATATCTATCATTCATAAGATGAATAATTAATTTTTGAAATTCATTAAAAAACACTTTCTTAAAAATTTGTCGTTAGTGCTTCAAATGCTATAACTCAAGCTCTATGGAAGTTGCAGAGCGTATAATAGCTTAATTTAATAACAATTATATGGACTTTAGTTTGATCGACTTGAACAGTTTTGGAGAAAAAAACTCGCAAAATTTTTAAATTAAAAATTAGAAATTTTTAAAGATAAAATCCTTTGAAAAGTTTTTTGAAAACGGTTTTTTAAATGTATTATAATTAATACATCCAAGAGTTTTCAGAGTGGAACCATGAATAATCATCAGTTACGCAGTTATTAAAATTTGTTAGCAAAAATTGCAATTAAATATCCTACATTATTTGCTCCACCTGTGATCTTTTCATGGTCCCACTATGAAAGTTTTTAGATATATTCACTAAAATACGTACTTTCAAATCATATATTTTTATTTTAAAATTTTCAAAAGACGCTATTTCAAATAGTTTTGAATTTTTAAATTTCAAAAATTTCCGAAAAAATATTCAAGTTCCATATCTAGTTATAGTGCGTGCGATTCTCTTTAAAATGAGTTATTATAAAACTCTACCGCTCAATAAACTTAAATTATTACATTTTAAAACAAAATTTTATCAAAAATTGCAAACCTACATTATGAGTTGTAACTGTTGATTCATCTCTGGAATGGAACTAGTACTCTGAAAAGTTTTGGATGTACAGTGCAACCTCTTTTGTCCGGGCTAACTGGGGCCAAAGACAATCCATATGATAAAAAACCCGGATAATTCAGTTAACATGGGTAATAATAGCTTAAATAAGCAGATTTTCAGTTCTTTACGAGTTGGCGAAAAAGTAAAAATGACAAGCTTTGCATTCTTTATTACAACCCTACTCTCGCCAATTTTCAATTCAAATTAATTATAGGCGGCGTTGTTGTCTCTGACCAATAGCTCCTGATAGAAGTAAAACCAAGACCCACCCACTTTTTGAAATATGACCCATCAAATGAGTCAAGTGCTTTGGTCGTACAAAATTTAAATTTTGTACCTTTTGGTTGATTTCTTATATTACAAGGTATGTTTTATGTTTCGAGCTCTCGAACCAACATATCATTGGGAATTCCGTTCGTTAATTTTCCCCTGAATATCTTCCCTTCATAAAGACGGACGTTTCTGAAATAAGCGGAGTCAAGGGCCAACATTTAAATCTGTAGGGGAAACCCGGCTAAAGTGGATACCCCGGGCAAAGCGAATTTTGCCTATAACTCCCAAATAATTAGTTGGACGGCAGCCGCGTTGTTATAGAAACGGTCGCCTGTTGCCGCTCCGTGTGCGGCAAACACGTCGAGACGAGTTCGCGTCACATGACGCCAGCGACCGAACAAGGTACGTTTTGGGGAAAACAATATTAGTTTACAGAGGTTAGTGTTTCATTCATAACTTTAATACTATTTGCGGCATGTTCTTTTTTATGAGTAGGATTTGATGTACGATTATATAGCTTTCAACTATTCGTAGACGACGAGTTTAGATGCTCTGGTTTTTTAGTAATTTTTAGTAACCTCAAAAATGTACCTGAAGGGCAAAGCGGATTGGGTAAAGTGGATACCATATTCATTATGCCCGGTCATGACAATTCACTTCATCCGAACCTGGAAGTCCTTCAATTTTAAGATCTCAAGACAATGCTATTATTGAAGACCATCCTAACACTCCCTTGGGATCTGAAACAACAGAATAAATCCAAGACAATCATGTTCCCACCGCTTCATCCAAACCTGGATGTTCTAAGAACTACTACAGTCTTTCAGTTTTATAACCTATTCTTCTGCCTGTTAAACCAATAACAACACGCAAACGAAAACTACAGATATCTAGACTCCTGAAAAGCACTCCAGTAAAGGACAATCAGAAAAAAAAATTGAAAAAAAAAAAAAAAAACTGTCATGAAGTAACTAGATTACGTTTCGACTAAAGCTTCTCAAAAGACTGTTAAAAAGACCACTACCAAAAAGACTGAATCAAAAATCTCTGCTACAAAACATAGAACTGCATAAGAGAATGATAAGAAGTAGGAAGTAAAGAAATTTGATGATGTAAGGGGCATTTTCTGTGATGAAATATTCATTGAAGAAGATGATCAGCCAAAAGAAAACTGGATACAATGTCGTATTTTTACTCAATGGTGTCCTAAAGAGTGTTCAGCATTCGAAAATGGTAATGATTTTGTTTGTGGTGACTGCAATAATTAGTAATGTAGCAGAAAAATGTTTTTTTTTTTTAAATATGCTCCTAAACTTTGGATGTTGACTTTTTTTTAGTTTAATTCCTTTGTTTGTTATAATAAATACTGCAATAATTAGTACTGTAGAAAAATGCTTTTTAATATGAGCCTGTAATTTTCGATGTTTATTTTATTTTTAATATTTAGTTTCATGACAAATAATGTTGTTGTTCGCTTTGCCCCAGTACCGAATCTACTTTACCCGGGGTGTTGGGCAAAGTGGATATTCATGCCATTGTTGAAATTTGGCCTCATATCTAATAGTGTAATTCATATTAAGGACAACTGTTATTGCATTACGTAAGTTCATTAAATGAAGACTGATTATAAACATTTGTTCCAAATTCCAAAGTTATATCTAAACGACAATAATAAAGGAAAGCTTAAGGTATTCACGTTGCCCGGGTTTCACCTACTATACACTGTCTTCAGGTTCAAACACATGTGTCATTTCAGTAAAGCGAAGTCAATCTAACACTTTATTATTGTAATTCAACTGTAGTGGTACTATAATTTACTGTGTACAATAAATGCAGGAGCTACACATTTATTAAAAATAAAAGGCGAACGTTCGGAGTAGTTATATTTATGTTCTTGCTATCATAATTCAAAATTATCTAAGTAAACATTGAAAAAAATATTAAAGCAGCAAATTTGATCCGGAAAAACGAGGTCCTTATAAACGAGGTTCTATTGCATTTATAAAAACACATTTTTCTTCTTGAAATTTCTAAAGGAGTACATCTTTAGAATTTTAAATTTTTGTCAGAAACATTTTTGAAGTATAAAATTTTCGTGTATAAAATTGTCTTTAAAATGAGACTTAATACAACTCTGTAGCTCACACAGAACTTGAGTTTTATCATTTTAAAGCATTGCCGGAAATTAAAGAAAAGTGCTTTTTAACGAATTTCAAAAATTAATAACTCATCAGTTATGAATGATAGATTTAAAAAAAATATATCTATAGAAATTTAAGATATCAAAGACGAAAAAATGGTTGGTTAAAAAAATGCATTCAAAAGTATTGCTAAAGTCTTACTGTTGTTATTAGCATTTTTTATTGCTAGTATTGCTAGTTAGATATGAATAACTATAAAAATATTCATAAACTAGCTTATTACCCGGCGTTGCTCAGATGCTTATTAACGCGGCATACCTTAATATTAAGAAGATCAAATGATGAATTCTATCCTCATGAGCCAACCGCCTCCTAGGTACAAACCCTCAAAAGAGCTTAAATAGCATCAGATGTAGAGAGATGTCAAAGAAAATCATGAAAGTTTCATGATTATCTAAGATGGTCAAGTTGAAATTTCTTTATTTCTTTTTTTTTTCGGTTGATTTTTCATTGGATGAGATGAACACAATTAAAAACAATTTAAATGCATTAAAAAATTCTTAACCCTACCCAGTGGTGTAGCTACAGTGTTTGCCGCCCGGGGCGGTTTCTCAATTTGCCGCCCTTTGTTGTGAATAGCTAACACTTTAAACTGTCAAGAGTGTTGAAATTAAAACTAGAAATTTAATTAAAGAAAAAAAAGACGTAATTATTTTCTACATACTTATAAAAGAAAAAAAAGAAGGGGGAAGGGGGTCACACTTGGAGAAAATAGCTAAATTTACGTAAAAAATTTCTTATATTGAGGCAGTTTTTGGGAAAGTGAAGGGAAAGGGTGAGTTCGGTTTGCTTTCGATTTTTTTCAAAACTGAAGCCTCTTTTGTGTTTCTTTGTTCACGTTAGGGGATCGGTGGGCACCGCAAGGAAATGTTCCAAAATCAATGTTTTAAAATGCATCTTAGGCTACTTGGTGGAGAGGTTAAGAAAATTCTGAATGGTCGGATACTCAATTCAAAAACTTTCAGCTCTGAAATATGCAATTTTACGCTTTCTTTGGCAACGCAATTGCATGTGTATTCTAAAACAGTTGTAAGTGTTAGGAGAGAGAGAGGCGCTGAGATTACTTACTGAAATATTTCTTTAAATTGAAATCAATTTTAATGGCATCTTTTGTGATTTACTGGATTGGGGAAAGTTCGGCTTCTTTCTTTGAAATTTGTTCAGCACCAAAGCCTCAAAAACGCAATTTTATGCAATCTTTCGTGACGTTAAAGGGTTCCCTAATATATAATGGCATCAAAAATGTTGTGAAGCCAGGCGGCTCTCTAATGGAAACTTTCCATAATTGACGCCCGACTTTAGACTTTGTTTGATATTGATAATGTTAGGAGCAAAAGGGGGCAGAGAGAGGCTTCCCTCCCAAAAACTTTCTTCGATCTGAAGTTCATTTTAGGCTATCTTTGAAAAGGAAGAATTAGTGAGCTCTCCCACCCACGCACATTTTTATGTGCGAAATTTTAGGCTATCTTTGGGAACGTTGGGAAAAGTTCTGAGGAGTTTGGCTTTCCTTCCTCGAAAAATTTTCAAAATTGAAGTTTCCAAAACGCAGTTTTAATTTTTGGAGACGTTAAATAAGGGGGAGGGGGATTAAGGTATCTTTCTCGGAAAATTTCCGAAACTGAAGTCCTAAAAACGTATTTTAAGCTATTTTTGATCACGTTAAGAGTTAAAGCTATATGTTGAGATCTAAGAAGAGAGAGAGAGAGAGAGAGGAGTTTTCTCCAATAAAATTTTTAGAACTAAAGTCATAAACATGCACTTTTTGGCTGTGTTTGCTACGTTAGAGAAAAAGACAGGATTCGTGGTTCTACCCAGAAATTTTTAAACAATGAGGTTCAAAACCGTATTTCAAAGCTATCTTTGTGATATCAGGAAAAGAGATGAAAGATTAGAGAGCTCTCCCCCTAAAAACCTTTTGAAGCTATCTTTCAAGCAGTTAGACTACAGAGTGGAGTTGGAAGCGGTTTCCAACCGGAATGATTTGAAATTGAATACGCTAAAAAACAATTTTAGACTATGATTGGCCAAGTTAAGGGACCAAACCAAATGTTAAAAAATGAAATTCGCTCACCTTCCATAAGGAATAGACCAATATATGAACCAAAGTTGTCAGGTTTTCTACTCTCAAAAGCGAAAAACAGAAATCCCTTTTACTTAGGCTTGCCAAACGCCTCAGTTCGACCGGGACAGTGCCGGATTTCAGACAAAACTCTGGTGTCCCTGCCGGTTTTCTTCATGTCCCGGAAAATGATAAATTTAATACAATATGACCAAAAAAGTCTAAAAATAAGAAACTGAAGGATTATTTAGGGGATAGGTAATGTGTCATTTGTAACATTAACATAAAAATTAATAAGTGTTAGCTTTTGAAGATTTTTGTAACAAGATTGAAAACGAAGAATGTTCTGGCCGAATGAAAATACATGAAAATATATATGAGTTTTTTTCCTCATTTATAGTTTCTACTTACTTCAGTAAGAAATTATATGTTTAAATTTATTTGCTTGTTTCATGGGTTTTGGTTCACCTCTGGTTTCGGTTCATAGTAACCATTTATTCATAGCATTGAGAAGAAACTACCCACTAAAATATTAATCTAAAAACGAACCAATGCACCCTTCTGAATGCCTGCGACACTGAAGGGGGGGAGATGGAGGGGGGTGTCCCACTTCTGATTTCCCGGATGAACATTTCAGAAATCTGGCAAGCCTACTTTTACTTCTTTCGAAATCGAGAACTCTTGTAATGAATGAGAAATCTAAGTAAACCCTGCAACATATAAAGCACCCGTGTAATAAGCAGTAAATTTTTTCGTGTACCATTTTCACCCCCCCCCCCCCCGCCTCCGCTTCTTACTCTTGTCACCATTTTCTTAAAGTTAAAAAAAAAGGTTATGTTCCACTAGGAGGTTTTCAAGAATCTCTCTTAAAATTCAGTGTTAACTCTTTCTTACAGTGAAAAGTGTCAAACTTCTTTGTTTTCTTCCTCCTGGAGTTAACTTTTACAGTCTAAAAAAATATTGGTCCCATGACTGTCCACTGCCGCTCCCTCAGAAACAAAACAAGGAACTCTACTGATATGCTATCAAGGAAGACTTTTGAAAGTTTTTTAAAGAAATCAGAAAGTATTGTATGTAAGTAATTTTAATCTGGTAGTGACACACGACTTACAACTCGAAGATTTTCTTTTTGCCCCCAGTAACAGATTAAAACCATAATTGTGAAAATTTCACTTTCGTTTTTCGAACGAAGTAATGGGAGTCGGAGTATATGGTTGAATCGTAGATCACAATACGTTACTGAAATACTGAAGATGAGATATGTCATGGATATTTTTGTATATACTTCAAAGTATGAAAGACTACTTTTGGTGTCCAAGCCTTTGATGCAAGGTATAGAGAAGAAAAACACATAGGAAGAATTCAAGCATTATTAAATCAATTTCCGAATCCTGTTTTAAAAAAAATATTAATTGTAAAGCTAGTACAAATATTGAAATTATAAAAGTCAAATATATGTATTCCGTTTTGCAATTTGGTCGGATTTTCTGTTGATACTTTTAGGGTTGTTCGAAAAAGAACGATAATTAACTTTGTTTTGTGTCAAGTTTTGCAGCCCAAAATACAGAGCGTCCGAAAAGTCTTTGACACATTTTAAAAGTACATAGAAAAACTACAAATTTTCGTATGAATATGCGGTTTATGCCACAATACTTCACAGGTTCAAGAACGTTTTGTGACATTGTAAAAAAAAGATTAAAAGTGTAAATTGTAGGTAATTTACATTGAAAGCTGAATTGTCGCAAAAGGAAAACAAACTCTTACTCTTACGGTACAGCGAATACTTATAGCCAATTGTTTTTTTTTTCCTTTTATTTTTTTACGATGCCATTAAAAGTTCTTGAACTTATGAAGTATTATGGCCCAAACGCATATTCATACGACAATTTGTTGCTCTTCTATGATTTTTTTTAAATGCTTTAAGGACTTTTCAGAATATCTGGAGCAGTGCTATAATGGTATACTTATGTGTATTATTTAATAACTAGAAAGTCACCCGCCAAGGTATGACGGGTGAAAATTGCTTCTACATTTGAACAAAGCCATTGCCTGTATGGTGATATTTTGATCGTTGAAATTTTAACCTTAACTTCAGTGAATTAACCCTAAACTCCAGTAGATGGCGTTCATTATTGACCACTTTTTGGTTCCTTCATTCCCCTGAAATGACACAGTAAAACAGTTAAATTACCTTGTCATGATAAAGCCTTTCCCTGCATGTTAAACATTACCAAAACATGTTATCAAATTATCATGCCGTGTCACGAGTTTCATTGTTGATGACGTCAGGAGCGTTACTCGATCACTGGCTATTACATATATGAGGATTAGTATTAGACTGTTAATCACAAGGTTTAATTTTCAAAAAACTCTCGCAGCTCCTTATGCTTCAAAACTTCTTTTAATATGTTTTTCGTCTGAATTCAATCTAATATTTTAAAACTCGCATAAAATCGAAATGAATACAGAAGCTGGGCTCCCGTGTAAATTAAGCCTCAGTTGGACAAAATTAGATTGCAGTATCACGTAAAACCAGGTTTAACTTTAATCAGATTAAAACATCCGTTTTTTGAAATAAATACACATGTCCTGGACATGACAGAATACATTAGCCTTAAGCAATGCATCCAATGTGCAATTCGACCATGAGAATCTCCATGATATTCATGAAAACAATGGTGGTTAATAATCTGGGGTAAACGAAATGCAGCTGAATAAGATATGTTTTAGAATTGGAGGTCACTGTTCTAATGCATGAATATTCTGTCCTTGAAAATAAGTACAATCGCTATATGTATCATTAACAAAAGTGGCGTTTTATAATTCACAGGAAGAACTCTAAAAATGAATTCTCGTGCTTTTGTCCCGACTGATCTTCTATCCGGTTTACCGCTTTGATCCGGAGTTATTTGGTTTTCAACGTTACGGGTTGCATGTTATTCGTAAAAGGGTAACATGTCTTTTCAATAGCATTCTTTCATGTATCCAGTAAACTAGTGTTATTTTAATTTTCAAACTGTCAGTTCTCTTGTGAATGTGACGTGTATTTTGTCAAGAAAACCTTTTTTGTTTGAAAGAGTTAGATTTGAATGAATCAACTAGAAGTTACATTTTAACACCCCCATTTCTTTTTAACTAGAAAGTCGTCCGTCAATGTATGGTGGGTGAAAAAAGCTTCGATTCTTCTACATTTTAATGAAACAATTGCCTATTTGGTGATATTTTGGTAGTAGAAGTTTTAACCCTAACTCCAGTGGATTAACCCTAAACTCCAGCAGATAGCGTTAATAGTTGACCACTTTTTCGTTTCTTCACTCTCCTAAAATGAGTCTTACCAGTAAAACAGTTAAGTGACCGGATTCAGTTCAGCCTTGTCAAAATAAAGCATTTTCCTGCATGTCAAGCATTTCCAAAAAATATTTTCAAACTATCATGCCGTGGCGCGAGTTTTATTTTTGATGTCGTCAGGAGCGTTACTCGATCATTCGCTATTACATGTATGAGGACTCGTCTGAAAATCTTGAGTCTCTTTAACAAGAAAGAAGTCATTATTTGATGCTAAGTTTGTGGTAACTAACCTACCATTTCATGTAGAAACAGAAGCAGACCGCTTTTGATTGCGAAAATTAAATGTGAAAAAAAAAAAAAAAAGAAAAAAAACATCATGTAAACCACCTTAACTGTATTCTTTTGCTTTCACAGAATATTTTCCAACCAATAATTGATTTGATTTATAACTAATTTCTCATCCAATACCTACTGCCTTTAAATCAAAATGAACTAGACTGTTTTAAACTCCTATGATGAATATCTTTATTTGATAACAAAGAGTAAGAACTGTTAAGCTGCTCTTTAAAATCTTTGCTTTAGCAAGACACTTTTTGCGTTCAAATTTATTTTATGTGTAAATAAAGTTGAATTCAATTAGAGAGCGAGAGAGAAAGAGAGAGAGAGAGAGGATAAAACATGTAAAAAAAATTCTTTAAAAAAATCTTTAACAGTCCAAGATTTGACAAAAAAAAAAAAAATTGTTATGGTTTTGTAATATCACCAGTAACAGACATACTTAAGACATCGCTCTCAGGTTAACTCAATTTTCTGAGTGTTTTAATGTATTTAGACTTTTTAAACGATTTTTCTCTCATGCTACTTCATCTCATCTAACATTTTACAGCTTCTGGATCCTCTGAAATAGTTAATTCTATTTTTATTTGCTCAATTTCGAGAAATGGTCCGACCCCCCAGTAACAGACGCCGAAACATCTGATGATAACCAGTAACAGATAGGATAATGAAAGGATGAGTATTGGACAAAATTCCCTTTTTCTCTTCAAAATGTGCAAAAGTTGTTTATTTTTAGAGCTAAAGCCTTATTAAATTCAAATGAACATGAAACACCAGCTCATCTCGTGGTGACTGCTCGTAACCTTCCACCACCGCCTGAAAATACCAACTGGCTCATAAAATTCACTCATATAACACTAGATGGCTGCAACGTATTCATGGGCCACAGCAACATCAGTTTAATCCGCCTAAAACTCTTATTATTTCAATCCAAGTTTTTAACAGTCTGTTACTGGACCCTTGTCTGTTACTGGTGCCGTTACCATATGTATTAGTTTTGTATATTAGATTTTTTTTTAAAACAAATTTGCCTCATCAGTGCAAGACTGTATAAATACTCTGGCTCTAGATATTTTATTAAGTAAAACAAAACAGTTGAAAATGAAACTTGTTTTCATTCATGAATACAATTATTAAGTTTTTATCTTGCACGCTGTCTGTCACGCACTTATCAAAAACTTAAATAATCAACTCATCATCTTTAGGCCATATGAGGTGCCTAAATTAGTTGGTACATACTTCGTGATTGAAACTAACATCTATTGTCTGAAAATGAAAGTGTTCGCTAACAAGGCGAATAACTGAATTGCTTCCTTAAACTTTCTTTAAAAAATAGTCAAAAATAAATGCACTTAACATAATCCATTCTATAGTTATTTTCGTTTCACTTCAATTTGAAAGCTTTACAGCTTCGTGTCATCATCAAGCAAACACAGGCGCTGGAGGAAAACTTTCATAGGTTGAACTATGCCACAAGACCAACTCGCCAATGAGGTCAAGCAAACATGGAGTTTGTACCTTGAGTTCCTTCCTTATGTTCACGTAGTAAGGAAAAACACATATTTAAGAATATAAGACTGAAAATGAAATGTTTTTTATGTGTATATACTGAGAAAATTCCTTTGATATTTGCTAACAAGCATACGATTATTATGGTCAAAATAAGAATTAAAGTGTAGAGAAAAAGAAATTATTTTAGTTCATACGTTGAACTAAATTAAAGTATTTCTTTTTTCATGTTTTAGTTCAAATCCTGTACTTGAATATTTTCATTGGCCCTGCTATGTGAATAATAATTTGGAAGGATATGCATGAAATACGTGTAATGAGAAGAAAAAAAATTGTCTGACAAAAGTTTAAAACCACAAGTAAATAAAGTAACTCATAAATGTTTCGAATGGTTGAATGCTGTAGGAAATTAATATCATTCATAGTAAAAAAAAAAAAGAAGAAGAAGAAAACTTGGTATATGAAAACACAATACTCAAAAACTTGTGAAAAATTTTGCACATAAGTTTAAAAAGAAATTGTAAGTACAGTTGCCTCAAGTTGATATGAACATCAAAGCAGGGTTCACGTGCCCGATGAGAGTCACCGGAGGTCACTTTGACGATCTACTGATTTTTTTTTTTTTCTAATTTGGCGGCAAATTTTCCTTGATGATTTGGAAAAGTTGAAGACAGTGAGTTTTGTAACAATACAATCATTTTAAAATGTTATACAATGTCTCTTTTTATGCAAAGACATAGGTTAGTATGCATTTTATTTATTTATTTATTTTATCATTCGCTAAATTTCGGAGTTTCATTCGGTAAATTTAGTATTTTCTCCCTCCCGAAAAGTTAGAACTTAAGGGGGGAAACTAGTTTAGATGGGTCAAACACTCCATTTTTTTTTCGTTATAAAATGACAGTGAAACTATTCATGAATATGTTGCCCAAATTTCAGTGAAAAATTCTGATTAGTTCCAATGCTATGAGCACTCAAGTGACTGTGGAGATTTGAATACGTTCACGGCAGTTTTTCTAAAAAGTTTTTCTCGACTGGTGGGCATTTTAGCTCAAAGAGTTTCTTACCAATCATTCTAAAAATTTGTGTGAATATTCTTTATTTACTTATAATCTGTATGAACCTAACTTTGGGATGATATTATTAAAAAAAAAAAAATTTAATGCAAGAAATGTGAAAAAAAAAAAAAAAAGAAAAACATGAAAGGTAGAAACCCATGACATTGTAATCAAACACCTCAAAAACATGCAATTTCAACTTCTTTGATCAAAGTTAGGTTTATATTCTAATAAAATATGTTTTTAATGAGAAAGAAAAATGGTAATGATTACAGATAAAATTGCAGCTTCGGTAATGTCCACAAGCAATAAGCTCTGACGGCGACCGCCCATGGACAGCAGCTTCTAGTTTCTTAACTTGAAAAAAATAGAGTGTACTTCAAACGATTAATACAATGTCTTCTAAGTTTGAACAAATTCTGATTATTTTTTCTCTGCTAAAAAAATCACGAGAAACAATAAAATTTCGGCCACCTAAACTGGTTTACTCCCTTAAATGACTATCCTTCAAAAATATTAATTATCTATAAACTAAAAAGTCGCCCGTCAAGGTATGATGGGTGAAAATTACTTCTACATTTCAACGAAGCAATTTCCCGTTTGGTGATAGTTTGATCGTTGAAATTTTAACCAGCTCCAATGGATCAACCCTAAACTCCAGTGGATAGCGTTCATCGTTGACCCCTTTTTTGTTTCTTCACTCTCCTAAAATGACACTCTTACTAGCAAAACACGTAAGCTACCGAATCCAGTTCAGCCTTGTCAAAATAAAGCATTTCCCTGCTTGTCAAACATTACCCAAAAATTTTCAAATTATCATGCCGTGGGGCGAGTTTCATTATTGATGACGTCAGGAGCGTTACTCGATCCTTCGCTATTATATATATATGAGGATATTTTTCTGCGGTCTATGATATCAGTACATGTATGTAAAGTCCTTGAAAGTTCATTTAACGTTTTTTTTTGTTGTTGTTTTTTGTTTTTTTTCAAGCTTTAAGCGTGAAGAAACTTTAAAAAATTTTTGTTTCTCTGGTAATTCATTTATAAAGGTTTTATGCTTACATTGCACATAAAAGCTTGAAATGTTTCGTAATTAGTGCTTTTTTAGTTTTTGTTCCATTATTTTTATTTAATTTTATTTAAAAAATTCGTTGTATTTCTAATTTTATAAATTTCGAGATATCTAACCTCAATTTCTGCAAAGTTATCGGTTATGTTCCACCTAACTTCTTATTAGAAAAAAATCGTCTAAACTTTGATTTTTTTTTAACGATGCAGATTTTAAAGATGCCTTCTGATACTACTCTGTTGAATTAGAGCAAAACAGGCAAAATTAAAATGACTAGGTATTCAATCGGATCTATTTAGAAACTAGAAAGTAGCCCTTCAAGGTATGACGGGTGAAAATTGCTTCTCTTCTACATTTTAACGAAGCAATTGCCTGTTTGGTGATATTTTGATAGTTGAAATTTCAATCCTAACTCCAGTGGATTAACCCTAAACTCCAGTAGGTAGCATTCATAGTTGACCGCTTTTTCGTTCCTTCATTCCCTTGAAATGACAGTCTTACCAGTAGAACAGTTAAGTTAACGATCGAGTTCAGCCTTGTCACAATAAAGCCTTTCCCTGCATGTTAAACATTACCAAAACACATTATCAAATTATCATGTCGTGGCGTGAGTTTCATTGTTGAATCAAGCGCGTTACTCTATCATTGGCTATTATATATATGAGAATGGTGAAATAAGATTGGTCTCAACTGATTTTTTTATTTAGTCGGCATTCTATTTTGGTACAGGTATATTTGAACTTTGATTCTTGAAACTAACAACATAATTGACATTCAACTCTTTTGAATGAGGGCACGCCGCTAATATCGTGACTTCCCATTAAAAGAGCTTAAGATCTAACTCATCATAATCAATATTGAAACATTGGAGCCTACGTAAACTCTAAGTCTTCTTTATTTTTTTCGGTTTCCTGAATTTCATTCAAATATCAGCACTTTATAATGATTATAAAGTCATCTGTGGATTTGAGCTTAAAACGCACTCCTCATGAATTAAAAATTTTAAATGTCACTCACCTTTTTTCTAACGTTCAACCAAAAATTGTATCTTATGCAGGAGATTACAAGGAAAGTCTTACAATATTAAAATGCACAGTTTGTAACAGCAGTTTGTTTAAATAAAATAAACATATTCATTCCTCTTACACTATGTGCACATTTTAACCATGTCCTAAGTCGTCATTTAAAAACTGATGTACTACATTATATAGATATCAATGCTTGTTCTAGAGCAGGAATTTCCAAGCGCGGTGTTATATATAACTTTTAGGTGCGTTAAGACATATTTTTGTACATGGGATGAAAAGTAATAAAGATAAGCCTTTTGAAATGAGCCACGTGTTTTTCTGAAAATCTATTCGTTTTAGAATTGGTAGATAGCGAGCCACGTGAAATATACATAAAAATGCGAAGAGTTACGAGTCAAGACAGGTGGAAATTTAGAATTTTTCAAGGAATTCATTCAGTTCAGTCCTAACTTGAACGGAGACATTCATTAAAAGCAGTTGATATTCCTTTGCAAATTTGGTATTGAAAGCATTCTCGTATACGTTTAAATTTTTGATACCAATTAAATGAGCGAATTCTGGCATTTTGGACCGGCAACATTGTGAACCGGCGACATTTTGGACCGGAGACATTTTGGACCAGCGACCGACATTTTGACCGCAATATTGACCATTTTGTTTACAATAGATAATGGTGATTTACGTAGCACTAAATGATTTGTGTAATGTTTAATTTTTTTTCATTTCAAATTTAAGGCATTTAGGTAGGAAAAACATTTTAAAAAAGTTTCAAATCTAAAATGAAAGAAAATATTGACTATTTCAAAAAAACGGAAAACTTCCAGTTTGCTTCTGTTTAGGAAGCCTCCAATTGGATAAAATATTGTCTCTTTCTTCATTGAAAGTAGCTTCGAAGCGAGAATTAACTAAATTGCACAAAACATTACTAAGATCATTTGTGACTAAAATGGCTTTCATTATTGCCGAGACAAAAGGAAATAAATATGAATGAACAAATCTTTGAGCAAGGAACTCTTTTAAGTAATTTACTTCAAAAGGGAATTGAAAGTGAACTAACTGAAGGAGGACATCTTGACATAAGTCACTTTAAATGTCGTAGTTAGTTTTGTAAGATTTCCTTTAAATTCAAATAATCAGCTGAAATGACAGGTTGATTGATGCATGTCATGTTTAGTACTTCAATATAATAGAACTGTAAAAGAGTTCTCGTTTTATAAGAGTAGTAAATGATTTTTTTTTTCATAAATGATAGGTATCAATCCTCTCTCTCTTTCACACATATACTTTTTGAGTTAAACTCTTTTTGTAGCGACGAGAGTAGCTTAAACATGCAACGGTAGTTGCACTTGATGTGACACGTCATAAATTAGAGCTATCTTGCAAAAACTACACGAGTCCACTTTTTGATCACTGGCTTGTATACTTTTTACACTTGCTTAAGAAAATTTTTTTATCCGACTTTTCCGGAAAATGTTTTTAAAAGAGCTTGAAAGGAAGACCTGATGTATATTAAAATATTACTAGCAAAATAAAACGTTAGAAACAAATTTAATAGTTTAGTTAGTTTTAGGAATTAAAAAAGTTTGAAAGTAGGATTATCAGACGGAGAAACGTGTGTCTGTCGCTCTATTCTTATACCTCCAATAACATTTGAAGGAATAATTTGGTCAAAACACAACGTGTTTAGTTCGGCAGACCTAAGCCAGGGCACTTCAATCCTTTCGTATCTACGCATAGTTGTAGTTCTTCGGATGATAATATGACACAAGACACAATCCTGACCAACACATGCTGGGATAAAATTAGCACGTTTCACGTTGACACTTGCACTATCAGTAAGAAATTCAAAGAAGAACGCGAGAGGCAAAGAGTTAGCCATGAATAAGCTGAAAAGTAATGATTGAAGTAATAATTAAAAAATTCAAACGATTTTTTTTTGTAAGTTTGTCATTTTTGTACAATTTATTTTGTAATTTCTCTTGACAACATATTCTTCGTTCATAAATGTCAACTACAACTAGTGTAGTGTCAACTACTAGTGCGGGTGTCAAATAATGATGGTGCAACCTGAAAACGTAAATGCTACATGCATTAGAGCAACGTTTCTCAATCTCTTTTAAATTTCAGACCGGTAAACGTTTGCGAAAGACTTTCTCACACCCTCTCTCATTGAGTCCCTGTATTTTCATATGAGATTACCTTTAAACTGGAGCTAAAAGGAATCTAGCGCACCAACGAGAGTTCATAAGCAATGATGCGGTTCAACTCGTAAAATGAATGTAAAAGCTTAGGTTCTTTGTAGTAAGTTACGCACTTAAGCCAGGGTTATTAACTATTCCAGACTGATGAGCCCTTAACAAGGACAAAACTGCTGTCTCTGAATGTCATGATCAGACTTCTAGTACATTACATGTAGTCCTGCCTCAGCCTTGGCTTACGGAAATAACTAACTGCTTATTAATGCGCTGCCTTTCCGAATGAGAAACAAATTGCGAATACTTTTGTTGTTACCAATGGGGTAGTTTCCAAAATTTTAAAAGTATTTTTTTTCTGAAAGAGCATGCTTAAAAACACAGGACCTGACCATTTTTTAAATAATTTGCTTAAGTTTAATATTTTTCAAAACATACTTAAATCGGTGCGCTTTTATTGTTTATGTTTTGTACGGATGACATCACAAATGATGAAATACCATTCAATGTTGCCATTCATAAAGCTAAATATTTAATTCGCATCTTTATTCACGTGTATTGGCAACAATATGGTTGATAGCAAGCGTAGAGCGCAATTTTAATTCGCTTCTCGATCATCATAACGTGGAAACGCTGCAGAAAGATGCGGCAAAATGCATCATTTGTGACGTCATCAAGACCACGCCTTGTTTGAAAAATCAGACATTTAAAAAAAATAATTAAAAAATAACTGTTGGGAAAATGAAAGTATTTTCTGGGCCCATGTTATTATTTTTGCTTATTCTATCAATTTCAGTGACTAAAAGTAGTACTTTTGACCGAAGGAAACAACCTCATTGGTAAGATTAAATGTTTGCTTTTCCGCGTTAAAAACACTTTAAATTTTGAATATTTCTACAACTATTCTTTCGTTTATTAGTTATTGTTACGGGCCACAAGCCACGCAACACTAATCCTCAATCTGTGGAACAAAAAGCGTCATCACGCCATTAACTCCAGAAAAGCACAAGGCTACAAATGATTGGAAGTCTCTAAGCAACGCAAGAGATAGTTTGAAAGAGAAAATTTTTGGAATAATTTTATTTATGGTCTTTGTATTTTTCATTAAGGAGGAAATGATGCAGTAACTTTAAGTAGTTAACTTGAAAATACGACCATTTTCAAAAGAAGTTTTGCGCAAAGCTTTGGTCTACCAAGAAAAGTAGGAAGTTCAGTTCATCACGTAACGAAGATTCGCGTATAAGTCTCGCTAGCAACAAATCTACAAAAAGCTAAAAAATGAAGTAAACAGTTTGTTTTTTAATGTTTTGTTTTGACTGATTTTTTTTTTAAATTAAGATTTTGTGCTTTGTCTAGCTCGCAGGGTAGTTATATAACTGATTTGAATTTGGACTGTATTTAAGAATAAAGCTTGTTTTAGAAAAATAGTAATTTTGTGTAATAATTATATTAATGTATATATCGTCGCCTCAGAGCAACACTAAGACATCTAATCTCAGAAATAACACTGAGATCTCCTACTGTTGCTCTGAGGCGACAATATACGTGGCAATTAAATCAAAGCAAATGAAATGCAGTGATAGTTTGTTTAACCTTTTTCACTGAAATAATTTACTCCTTCTTCTATTAGTTAAGTCTCTCAGAAAAAACAAACAGCTATTTTTTTCCGTCATAATTTTAAGAGTATTAAAAAAAGTTATTTCGATCCAAATTTTTTTACATAACGTCTGAGTTTGACTTGAAGATTTTTTTTTCAAACAATATGCTTATAAAAAAAAAACCGTGCGACATATGAGAGGAGGGAGGGGTCGCAGTGTCACGTTTTGTGAGACTGGGAGAAGGAGGGCAAATTTTTTGGGGAAAAGGGGACAAGATTTAGGACAGCTCAAATTGCTAGGACTATTTTAACTGTTTTTTCCATGTTTTTAAAAGAAAAACATTTGGCAAAAACGTACCGACCCTGGTTATATTGAATAAAATTTCAATGTAGGACGACAAATGTCGACAACTTCAAATCGACATTTCAGGTTAGCTTTCAAACGGCAAAAACAGGAAAATTGGATTTTATAATGAAATGTGAACAGTGTTTTTTTATTTTATTTATTTATTTTTTAAATAATTTCTAGTAGAGAACGGACACTATGACCTTAACTATGAGTGCAGAGTTAGGCCTTCTGTAGTTTCTCGTAACACTTTATTTACCGACGGTACTTTAAATTAACATCAGATTCAAAAATGTAATAAAATGCATTTTGAGGATGGAATGTCACAGATACAAATCTGTATCATTCCTTTATACATACTAGATAGCATTAGGGATTTCATTAAGTTATACTTGTTCTAGGTAGCATCCTTCAGCGTCTTGTCTCTATTTAAAAATCGTTGTATGAGCCCCTCACCTGTGTTTGAATTTATTTCTTTTTCCATCGCAAGAATTGAGGTGGTATATACATAATTTCTATATACCCCCTCAATTACTATTAAAATATTTTTCAATTTTTTGAAGTCCTGACAACTTTTTGCCCTTTAGATACCAACAGTACTTTAAAATACCATTTCATTTAATCGTCATTAATTACGAGAGTAAGACAATATGCAATTTTTACGTAGTAATAAAAAAAAAAACTTGAAATAGATTTTCTATGTAACTGGTAAAATGTGGCTAATAAAGGATGTAGGTCAAATGTATTGAAAATTATGAAGAGGCACAAGTTTAAACTTCACAGTTCAAAGATAGTCTAAATAAGTGTATAAATAATTATATTTTTAGTTCTAACTATTATTATCAGTTACCACTAATGCTGATGAATTTACATTTCAAATGGACGAAAAGGCTGCTTATAGGTTAGTTTGTTAACCTTGTGATTTAACGCTCAAACGCCTTAATGGGCTATATTTCACCAGACGAAACTTTTTTCGTGACTTTTTTCGGTGCGAAGATCATTTAGGGACAATTACTTTCTCGAAGACTATCTCGCATCAGCATATTGAATAGGTGAAAACAAGGAAAATGCCCATCACGCAAATAGTTAACTCGTAGTAATAACTGCTAGATCAACTCGTTTCTCAATTGGCAAAGCCACGGGCGACTGAGTGACATTTTCGAATTAAAACCACAAGCATTTTGTCACACTGCACGCAAAATATACCTAAAAAAAAAAAAGTCACTTGGTCTTTTATTTACATTAAGATAAATTTAATGGTGTAGTTAAATTCTCAAACTATTTTTTCGTTGATTTTTAAAAAAAATAGTTAAATTCATGCTATTTGGCTGACGTGCTTTACTGTCCACCAATGAAAAGTCATGGTCATAGCGCAGACTGTGTTATTAAAATTTTTAGGGGTGGGGGGATTTTTGTCTTATTTTGTGGGGGACTCGTTCTTGGGGCGCGGGGGGTGCCATCACCTATTTTTGGGTGGAAGGGGATGACTATCCCTGTTGGCAAGATCGTACACCTATTCTCTTGAGGTACGTGTCTGCAATTTTTACTTACAGTGGCTCCCAAAAGTATTCGTACACCTACGACTTTCAATGAAATAGGCCCCTATCAATTTGTTAAAATTAATGTTTCGGAATAGGTATTTAATTATAAGATCTATGATCTATTTTTAACAAAACTACATGAAAAATTTTAATAACATATCAAAACTTTATTTTTTTAAAACCAAAAAGTGCCGGAAATTTTATCTCAAAAAGTCTTTGTACACTTTAAAAAATGTCTATATATATTATTGAATAATCTAACTTTTTATTAAGTTATTATTTAATAGAATATCATTTAACATCCACAATAACATTTAAACGTCTGCGAATAGATTTCAATGTGTGTTTTTTTTTTTTAAATCTTTTTTTTTGCAATTTCAGAGTAAGTGCTCAACTACACTTCGAATTTTACTGTTTCTAGCTCTTTTTTCGTTTTAAAGCCGTATTTTCGTAATCTAGCCTCTAGATTTCTCTAAATATGTTACATTAATTTTAAATCTAGCTATTGAGGAGATATTTCTAAACTTAAGGACAATTTTCGAGGCACGAGACGCAAACGTTGAAAAGCATGTGCTTCTCATCGTTATCTTGATTAAAAAAAAAAGTTGCTTCCGATAATAAAATTTTGGGATAATAGTTTAAAATCGTTTTTAAAAATATTTAAATGAACAGCATGATTCATTATTTCATCAAAAAATTCCAAATTACCAAGTCCTGAGGCTGATATGCACCCTCACACACGAGCACCTTCACCGTCCTGACTAACTGATCCAATTAAGTTCTTAAGATTAAATTCCTCTTTTTTTTTCTATTTACAATTATACAACAATTTAACCAAAAATGCTAAATTTATTTTCGTGTGTAAGTAAGACATTATTCCAAAACGTTTTGAGCCTATTTATCATTGATTTTGCGACGAAAAGCGTAATCTTTCTGTTTTTCGCATGAACAAGAAAATTTCTGCGGGAGGAAGTCCCATTTAATCGAGCTACTCAGAGAACTTGGAGAACAATTTTAGGTGAAAATTAAACGTAAAATGTTTCATTAAATTCTGCAGAAACTTTTACAGCACTCAAATGTGTATTTTTCATATTTTTTTTAACTGTAAATCTCCGATCACACTTTGTTAACTTTGCCGGTTGACCTTTTCTTATCTTGTTTTTGATCCGATTCTTTTGTTTAAAGCATTTTATCAAGCACTTCATTATAGAATGGTATGAATTAACTAATTTAGAGAAATTTCAAACCAATTTACCGCTACTGTGAGGGGAATAAATCGAATTCCAAATGGTGTTTGTTGTTTTTTATGAATAACAGCCATTTTAAAATAATAAGCAGAATATTACGGAATAAATAAATAAATAACTAAAGCTAAATGACTTTACAGTGTCAACACAATGCAAAAATAATTAAAAAAAGCGACGTGTGAAAATTTTAACTATGAATTTATACGAAAATATTTCAGTGCATGATGACTTTTGTGGCGTATTTTTTCTTTGTCTTGACAAATTTCAAAAATAAAATCAGACAATGGTTTGAAAAAAAAAAAAACACTGAGTTTTATTTAGAATGGCATAGGAATGATGTGAAAAAAATTAGACTTCGTTTCGAATTCAGTTTCACGTTATTTTGGACAGAACACATACAGGAAAGGTTTACAACCCAAGAGTAGGAAAGAATCGAACGCACAACCTCCGGCTTAGAAGATGAAGTTTCTACCACAGAGTCACGGTTACCTCGTGTGTGCTTTTCGATAATTTGTGCTGTATCAACGCCGCATTTTATTACCGTTACTTTCAGTGCTGGGTTTACGTATAAGCTAAATAAGCTACAGCAACCTTTAAAAATTGACTTGTTTCG
Source organism: Uloborus diversus (assembly GCF_026930045.1). Lineage (NCBI taxonomy): Eukaryota > Metazoa > Arthropoda > Arachnida > Araneae > Uloboridae > Uloborus > Uloborus diversus. The sequence continues at coordinate 144,911,146 of NC_072732.1, forward strand.
CCATCGACATAAAGGACCCCCTTTCCATACATGAGAAAGCTAAGAGCCCCCTTAAGACAAAATCCGACCCTGGTCAATTTAGTGCAAAAAGATATTTATTCATTTCATATGCTTTGTATTGCAACTTTCGTTGTTCCTGTATCAATGTTACTTTTATGACAAGGACAGCAAGACTCGGGTATCACGCTGCATCATTAGCAAAGTCTAACAAAGTCGATTGCACTTACAGTCCTCATGATTGAGGAAAAATTTAACAGCTTCAGTTATAGTAGCGTGCAAACTAAAAACTCTTATGAGAACTCCTTCACAAACGCGTATGAAACATCGATAGCGACAGTACATGACGCAACACGTTTTAATTGAGAAAAGTCGGAAAAGATTATGTAAAAGGAAGTCCCATGATTATATTATTTCTTGAAAAACATTTGGGCTTCAGTCTCGGATATGTACAAAAGGTTTAATAGTAAGTGTACACGTGCAAAAACTTAGTTTTAACATCAGCTGCAATATATTTGGTTTTATTACTTTCATAGAAGGGTCATACCATACAGATTCAACGGATGAGTTCGCTCGACCATTTTTAATTTTTTTGAAACTCATATCCCAAAAAGATGCATATGAATGATGTTTAAAACCACTTTTATTTTTTCTCTAACCTTAACCCTTGATTTTTCAGAGGTCATCAAAAGTGATTTTCTCAGACAAAAATGGGACTTTTGGACCTTTGCATTTTGGTCAAAATCTATTTAAATTACATTTATGGCAGTTAATTTTACGCTTTGAGGTTAAAGTGCATAAGATGATAGTCTTACATGCTGATTTACGTGGCTGTAACTTAATAATTAAAATAATGGCAGCAGGTTAAAGTTCAAGGTCAAATGTAAAATTTTTACTCATTTCAAAGGGGATAACTCGTGTAGGGGACGGAAACACAAAATAAAATACGACAAAAACTAATCACTGGAACCATGCTAATAAGAATATGTAACTGTAATTGTGTGTTTGTTTACCCTTTATAAATTACAGCTCCTCAAATATAAGAAAATTGAGAAAAATGACATTTTTAGACCCCTGTAAACCAAAAGGGGATGGAATTAAAAATAAAATTTCTTGGCCAATTGAACATTCCATTCAAGTACTATACATGTTATATGTATTGTTTTGTGTATTTGGTTTCTAAAAAAGATACAGGTCTTTGAAATTGTGCAATTTTGCTAGTTAATTTACGTACTAAAACAGAAATAAAAAGTTTGAAAACTTCATTGCACTTTCTTAAATGGCCTATTTAATATATTATACTGAAAAAACATATTTTAAGTATATAAAAAAACTATTTTAATTTGATAACTTAGAAATATTTGGATATGAATGTATAGTTCATACTTGATTGACAGCTTAAGTAGTTAATTTATAGACTATCGACAAAAAATTTTCAATACACACAAACATATGTTCTGTACATTAACATATCTAAATTGCCTTAAACATATGAAAAAACATTATATACGCAAAATTTAAATTTTAAAAAGTGCGTTTTTTATTTCTTGTTTGAGTGTAGTTTTAAAAAAATGAACTCACTTAGTAGTCACCTAGTTAAGTTGTAATGGTGACTCAAGTATATGGCGTTTTGGAATGCTTTACCAAGGCACATTCATAATTTGCTGCTTTGAAAATGTACTAGGAGCAAGACAGTGACAGGGATTCTAAATTTAATGATCAACACAAGTTATGTAGTAACTTTTTAGTAACACACTATTCTTTATACCTATTGTTAGGGGACAATAATTTTATAGTGATAATATTTAAATACGGTGGCATAAGGCAGTGATTAAATGTTGTATTGGGAATTTTATTTGCAGAGTCAAACCTTTCTTGCAACATTTTTTCAGCTAGTTTAATGTACTGAATGCTCACAAGGATACATGAAATGTTTAGTAGCAAAAATGCAGAAGGTATACATTTCTGTAAGAATTAAAATGTGACTTCTAGTAGTTCTTGGCAAGCTAGTCTTAGTAGTATCAATTTTTTTTACGGTTCTTCTGATTCTGTTACAATCTCCATTACCCTGTGATATTGCATAGAAATGTCATTCAGCTCTCAAGTTGACATCCGTTTCGTGATTACATAAATTAAGAAAGTTCTTTCTATTTTTGTTGTGTATTTTAGTGAAGTATTTCACTACGCCACATGCTGTGTCACCACCAGAACTATAGTACTACTGTGTAAGTTCATTTTCTTAAAACTACACTGAAGCAAGAAATGAAAAACGCACCTTTTTTTTTTCCTTTCAACTATGTAGATAATGCTTTTGCTCGTGTTTAGGCAAGTTACATAATTTAATGTACAGAGCTTATGTTTGTATGCATTGAAAATTTGTGTGTGTAGATAGTCTATAAATTAACTACTTAAGCTGTCGATTATGTATGAACTACTCATTTATGTCCAAATATTTCTAAGTTATCAAAATAAAATAATTATTTTTATACTTAAAATATCTTTTTCCAGTATAATATATTGCATAGAGCACACACTATACGTAATTTAAGAAAGTGCAATGAAGTTTTCACTTTTTTATTTATGTTTTAAAGTGTGAATTAACTAGCAAAATTGCACAATTTCAAATACCTGTATCTTTTTTAAAAACCAAATACACAAAACAATATATATATAACATGTATAGTACTTGAATGGAATATTCAATTGTCCCAAAAAAAATTATTTTTTAATTCCATCCCCTTTTGGTTTACAGGGATCTAAAAATGTCTTTTTTCTCAATTTCCTGATCTTTGAGGGGCTGTAATTTATAAAGGGTAAACAAACAAACAATTACAACTATATTTTCTCATTAGTGTGACTCCAGTGATTAGTTTTTGCCATATTGCACTTTGTGTTTTTATCGCCTAACCGAGTTATGACCCCTTTGAAATGAGCAAAAGTTTTGCATTTGACCTTGAACTTTGGCTTGCTGACATTATTTTAATTATTAAGTTACAGCTACATAACTCAGTGTGTGAGACTATTATCTAATGTACTTTAACATCAAAATGTTAAATTTTCTGCCATGATGGTTATTTAATTAGATTTTGTCCGAAATGCAAAGGTCTAAAAGTTCCATTTTTGACTACGAAAATGACTTTTGATGACCTCTAAAAAAAACAAGGGTTAAGGTTAGAGAAAAATAAAAGTGGTTTTAAACATCATTCATATGCATCTTTTTAGGATATGAATTTCAAAAAAATTAAAAATCTTCGAGTGCACTCATCCGTTGAATCTGTATGGAATGACCCAGAAGCATTTGAAGCTAACTAATTGTATTTATATTGTACACGAAAGGATTTTAAAAGTTTTCAATATTTTCCCAAGCAAAACTACATATTGTAGCATTTGGAGCAGTAAATGCTGCAACCTACAGCCCAACATTTTTTAATAATTAGGGGAAGAGGGGCACATGTGATTTTTTTTTTCATTTCATTATTTAAAAAAAAAAAGTTCTTTAATTTCTCAGTGCTAAAATGTCCCAATGATTGCATAACATTTTCATTGTGTCACATATTTTTTAGAGATTTTTTGAAAAAAAGAATATTTTTTACTTTACAATGTTATTAAAAAAGTCTTCAAATGTACACATGTGTTCCTACGGACTCTATGGGTTCTAGGAGGCACAAATGAGCAAGATTTTTTTAAAAAGATAATTATCACATTTCAAAGAAAACTTCTTAAAATAAAATGTATACGAATGTGTTGAAAACATTGAAGGGTCTATTACCTTTTCCGTGTCTGTTTAAATTGTACAATAACGAAATAGTAAGAGAAAAGAAATTTTTCCCAATAACCCTGCTCACTGTCAAATTAAAAAAAAAAAACGTAACATGTTCTTCTCACTTGGAAATTTTTTTTATAACACTACGAAGTACGATGAATATTTTATTACATAAAGACTATGCTTACTATAAAATGCTTTTAGGATTCATACAAAGCTAGATAATGCATTTAAAGTGATTTAAAATTTAAATTTTTAATTAAATTTAATTTTTTTGTGTATTTGTTATTTTCCACAGTTGTTCTAAAGCCCTAAATTGTTGACCAACTATTTCATGAAAAAAAAAATAAAATAAAATACACAAAAAAATTAATTTTTTTCAAAAATTAATTAACAATAAATTTGTGAATATGATTATAGAAAAAAAAAATGTTTACACTTTTTTAAAACGTATAATATCTTAAGCTAATATCAATATTATGTAGAGGATATGTGAACTGTTCTCATGTGCCCCATATATTTGGTTCACAAGTACCCCATCATTGACTATGTGAGCTAACTTGGAATTCTTCATTCAACAAAAAGTTTAAACTTTATCGAAAAATGACCTACATGTTCATACAATAGATTGCAATAGTTCAGTTTACCTTAATAATTAGTTTAAAATGTGTTTTCACATGAAGAAGACAGCGATGAAATGACGGTGTATACAACATTTGAGAAAACAAAGAAGTTGTCACCATAGAAATTCAAAATGGCTCATAAATCTAAGCATGGCCTCACTGAATACTTACGTCTTTACTGAATACTGCGTAGTGGAATTCAGTGGGACCATGATCTAAGTTTTGTAAAATGCTGATAATGCCATACGAAGTAGTTAGTTTTCAGATACTCATTTCAACATGAAATTGATATGTAAGAGTCTTCTCATCATTCCAAAAATGTTTCCAACTTTTCAAGCAGTGTCTTATCCTTAGATTTACTCGTCTGCCACACACAAAAGGAAAAAAAAACATGAAATTTAATTTAAAAATTCTCTTCTTCTCTTTCGATAGCAATGACAACTAATATCAATGATAATTCAGTTCGAAATTAAAAAAATTCCAAACAAGCAATCAGAAGCATTATCAATTAATTTTAAGCAAACTAATACGTAAATTGAGATTGTCTCAGATGTATGCATATGCATACGTGATACAAATGACCTGTTTCCTTAGAATCCAATCAAGGTTTGCTTATTTTTAGTCTCTAGTTAGCTAAAAGCTGTTAGTGTGTGCAGTAAAAACTTTAGAGAATAGGCGACGTTTTTTTCGCCTGAAATTCAACCTCAAAATCAATTTTTAAAGAAGAAAATAAACTATACATTGAGATCAGTATTTTGAATTAAATTTGACAGATTCTTCCAAATATTTTACTTTAAACTTCGAAAACATTTTACTTCAGTATTTGAAACCAGCATAGTTTGTGCCGGATAAAAGTGTCTACTGGTGTTGAAATTGCGCTTAACAAGGATTGAAAAGTTGGCTGAAAATGTCTGTAGAAAACGATGGTTGTGAAAAAAAGAAAAAGAAAAAAAATAATAAAGTTTTTTTTGAGCAATTACGAATTGGTTATTGCTTTTACTGGACCGTTGAATGATGTCCTATCTTTTGTTTTGGATCGCCTCCCTCTGCATCAGCTATGCTATTCACTATTCCAAACTGATGAGTTCATAACAAGGACGAAACTGCAGTCTCTGAATGAGATGACCAGGCTGTCGGTATATTGTATGTAGCTTAAAGGCGGTAATTTACTTTATAATGCCTCAAATATGCTTTTCAAACAAGAAAATGTTTTGAAGGGTGTTTTGTTCAATATTTGATACTTCTGTGACTGTTTAATTTCCCAGATGTAGGGGGAATGTGGAGCAAAGGGAAATACTTAAAATTACTTACTTTTTTCAAAATGGGTATCTGTTTTGAAAATTACATTTCATAAAAAAAGAACTATATATTTTCTAACAAAATTGCATTGAAACATTATTTTTTATACAGTAAATTTGTACCTTCAAAAAAAAAAGTGGAAAATTTTCACTTTTTTTTCTATGGAGTAAAGAGAAAAAAATAAAGTATTTTCCTAATGAAACATTTTTTATTTGATTACTAAAAAAAATTTTTATCAAATGAATAAGTAAATAAAAAAATTAATGAATAAATGAAATTAGTATGAAACAATAAAGCAATAAATGAATTATTTAATTAATACAGGAGAAAAATAAATGAGTGAATAAAATAGGGAATAAATAAGAAAATTATTGGATACATGAATAAATAGGGGAATTATTAAATGAAGGAATATAAACGAATTAATTAATAAAAGAATGCATAAGTGATTTAATTTTGAATTGATTAAGTAAATGAAATGAGCCATTTCACTTTGTCCCGTCCAATTTGCCCCGCATGCACTTATTGCAGAAAGCTATTAAAATGCAAGTAAGCTAAAGATTAAGTAAATAAATACTGCACCAAATATTAGTAGATCTCAAATTAGCGTTAAAAGTGTTAATAACAAGAACTTTATCAAAAAAAAAAAGAGTTACAACAAAATATAACAATATTAGTATCAATTATCTAAATTTGCTTGTTTTATCATATTTCTGCAGTTTCAGAGATAACTTGCTCTTGACTGGAATAGACTACATGTGATACTACATAGTTAAAATATTACCAGATAGGTGGTGCTAAAAGCAGAGTAAATATTTAAACCATTTCACTTTGCTCCACATTCCCCTAATATATAAAAATTGGGGGAAAGGCGGTAGCACACACGGAATCAGGGACGTTCCGACCTTGAACTTTTAGGAGGGCG